>NC_044506.1:13046950-13116950 GCF_902362185.1 Chanos chanos | reverse complement strand
TTGGCTCTTTTAGACACCTATGTGAGAAAATCAAGTTGTTCTCACAATGGAACCACATGAGTACAATGACATTATAGCAACAATTTCCTTTTGAGTTTGTAATTACATCTGATATATCTCTGACTGTCACTCTTTTCAAAACCATCTCAAATTCATTTTGACCAGGTACACTGATACTGATTTCAGAATTTCTTTATAGTATAGGGTTTAGGATAGTAGAGGTCACAGCCTTTTGAATTTGACAGAAATTCATTTTTCTGAAGAAAAAGAAAAGGAAGAAAGATGAAAAATCATATCTTTTATGTATTACAGCACCAAGGCAAATGGATGACCTTGATTATGACAATGAAATTATACGATGTCATAATCAAGTATTTAAATGTTCCTGACTCAATATTCCTGGCCATCAAAATGTCAAAAATGTCAAGAGCCCTGCTACATTCTGCAAAGCAGTATTTTCATTTATTTGGCTGAGGTAGATGGAAAGTGAGCAGGGCAGAGTGTCAGAGCAGCCTCTCGTTGGTGGATCACAGTGACCTATCACACCAGTACGCTCACTCGCTGATAATAGACCACTGTAACCACCTGCTGATTATCCCGATAGTAAACCCTTTGGATGGGCACTTTGAGCTTACACTCAACTGGACTGGGTTTCCATGGAGACAGAGAACATCCCACTCCATGGCTTGCAACCTGTTACACCTTCAGCCAGTCACAGACTCCCCTTAAAGGTCTAGGCTATCTTGAGAGTCTTTGTTTGAAATTCCATCAAAGACCAGTTCAAATTATTTAGCTTATCATTGCTGTGTGTAAAAAAGGACAAGCAATAATTATAAGAGACCTGACTTCCAGCCCCATGTGATAAGTCTGTCAGTAATAACAACATACTTGGTTTACAGACATTCTGAATCACAATAACTGTTTCCTTCATGCCATCCTATTGTGATGTAAAGCAGTCTGAGACAGTATTTTAGCAGATTTTGTCGAAATAAAACCTTAGGATCAATCCAAACACGAATTTCTTTTGGAAGTAATGCAATTAAGATGCTTTTCTTTTGTAGGACTCAGAGCTGATAACTCAGGTTGAGTGTGATGTTGGATGATGTAAAGTAAAATATACAGGAAAGCTACCTGGAACTCCAAGAGGTATCATCGACTTGGAAAATGAAGTCTTGGTCATTTTAAAAAGTTATGTGTGAAAGTTAAGTTTATATATGTAGCACCCTGAAGAACAGCCAGGCGATGAATATACGTTGCATTTTCATTGTCTGATTTAAATAGCTTGGCTCGACAGTTAAGGGAGCACTACAAAATATGAATGAGATGCCATAACAAGATTAAATAAATGAAAGTTTGCAAAACCAGTAATCAGTCAATGATATGAAAGTGATCAGACATCATTTAATCTGATGCTGCAAGAAAAGCTATCAGCTGCAGTGAATAATATGAGAGATGCCAAAAAGAATCAAACTACAGTAAAATAAATAAATAAATAAATAAAGGGGTCAAATATTTTGAAATTATTCAGATATTATTTATTTGATAATATTTTATCCAATGAGCAAATGTATTGCAGCAGGACAAAGTTTCTTGAAGAAATTCCCAATTACTGCCTTCCAGATTAAACCAAAGTTTGAATAATTGTTATGTATATAGAACTGTGTATGTCAAAGAATTTGGTATGTCCTTGTCATGCCAAAGTTGATAAGCATTATAGATTAAATAAGATTGTACATTTTTAGAAATGTGTCCACAACACTAAAACCATACAGAAGATAAAATAATAACAATAATAAGTATTCTGAAGAAAGTATTGGCAATTCAGATACAGGACCAACTCCAGACATTTAAAAATAGGAGTGGAGAAAAATATCAAATAATTTTAAAAGACATATTTTAGAGTCTTCTGAAGGAAAGAATGGTCTCTTCCATGATTTGGAGTGATTCAGATTGACACCAAGTCCCTAGATAACTTTTTGTGGCCACAGGACACAGGGCATACTTTTTACAGGATAAAAATATATACTTAGGACAAGACTTCTGTTCAAACAGAGCAACCGCACAACAACACATTTTTACATATACAGCAACACTGCAACTATAGAGTAACTATTGACCTCCTAAGGCTTTCTAAAACCATATGTGTTTCTGAAAGCGATGTGTGATCATTAGTTTGTGGTGCAAATGAAGATCCTAACCAATGACTTCAGAAGGATTTTGAAAGACGCAGTTTTTAGCGTCCCTGATGTCACCTTACTATTTTGCTTCTTAACCAACTTGAACATTTGTATACGAGTGACACTGGTGTTTAAATTGTCGTGCAGTTAGTTGAGGCTGCAATCTCCAGTTTACTCCGCATCTCTCTTCCATCAGTCATGGGGTACTCGGTGGCCACCTGGCACTGGAACACCTGCTTGTAAGCCTGTCGGAAGTTCTCTGAGAGGAAGGCGTAGATGATGGGGTTGACAGAGGAGTTACTGTAAGCCAAACAATGAGCAGTAACACGGAACACGAATGATGCCTGGTTCAGGGGGAAAGAACCAAACTCCACCCACAGGTGGACCACATGATGGGGCAGCCATGACAAGCAGAAGACTACCACCACAACAAAGACTGTTTGCGCAGTCTGGGGTCAGAAAAGAAAAGGAGTGAATGAACACTTGCGCTGTCATGTACAATCATTAAAATCCTGTTATCATCTGTCTTCTCTCACTATGTTGCTTAAATCTTTGGAACAGCCTACACATTTTTCACATTATTTTTGAAAGTCTCTGGAGATCATCAATAACCAAGAAAATTCATGACATTTTGGCTCAGTGTGTGCAATATTTTGCAAAGAATACAACGGCTATGTACAAGGATTTTTTTTACCTTTGAAAAGAGCTTGAGATATATTAGTTAAAGAGCTAAACAGGCTACTGACAAAAATCATTCTTACCTTCTTTTTGGACGTCTCAGACTTTTTTGAAATGTTTTTGAGTTTTTTGTGCAAATGATTCAAAACCTGTAAAAGTATTAAAAGAACCAAGGTTAGAAAGAACCACTCAAGTGCAATACGTAAACACAAATATGGTCATCTCCTGCAGCATAGTTTATAAAATTAAATAACAGGGGAAGAAAAAACAATTACTTACTTTTGAATAACAGAATGAAATCAAAATCAGAGGTAGAACGTATCCGAAAACAAATGTACAAACAACATAAATATTTTTTTTGTTGTGGTCAGGCCACACTTCCCAGCAAAACGTGCTGTTATCCTCGCTCTCGACGATGCTTTGATAGTAGGCAACCGGCGCAGCCATGGCAAAGGAGAGTATCCAAATCACCATCACTCCGATGACAGCATGCTTTGCCACACGTATGGAGGAGGACTTTCTGCTGTGAACTATAGCGATGTACCGATCCACCGACATAGCTGATAAAGTGAAAATACTAACCAACATGGACACCGTGAAAAAGTAGTGGATGAATTTACAAATAAATTCTCCAAGGACCCATGTTGGTAACATGTAAACCGTGGATTGAAAGGGGATGCAGAACAGAAGATAAGACAAGTCTGCAACGCTAAGATTGAGAATGAAGATATTAGTAGTACTCCGATGCTGTCCGGGTTTACGACG
This sequence comes from Chanos chanos, assembly GCF_902362185.1. Lineage (NCBI taxonomy): Eukaryota > Metazoa > Chordata > Actinopteri > Gonorynchiformes > Chanidae > Chanos > Chanos chanos. The sequence goes on along the minus strand of NC_044506.1, from coordinate 13,113,330 downwards.
AGCCAGAACTGTGATCACTAATGCATTCCCTAGCACTCCGAGGGTAAAAATTAGTCCGAAAATTAGAAGCGTAATTAAATTATCAGCGCCAATCCCAAACAGCGGTTTCAGCTGTTCTTCCCTATCTATCAGGTTGCCAGATATGACAATGTTGCTTTTGTTATTTATTTCAACTGGGATGTCCATAATTGTGAGCGTTTCACATAAAAATACTATTTATTATTTGTTTTGTGATCTTCCCTTGTTATTTAAACAAAATTGCCTAATGTATGATCAAAAGAATATCACATAAAAACGTAATCCTGTACGAAATACTTCAAGAGCAAAACCATGCCAAAGTCAGGGAGACTTTTGGAGCTGCGGTTTTAGTACTGGGAGTGATACTCGCAAATAAAAAAAATCCAAAAAGTACTCCTATAAAATAACTGTATAAAAACATTAAAGTAAAACGAAGAAGATATAAAAATTATACGAGAGTAATCTTTAATGTAGAAGTATTAGTTGTCTCTGTTAATATCCTTGGAAAACCCTCTTCCGTATCCTCAGGTGCTCTCGTGTTCTGGCGGCTGGTTGAACTGGTCCAATGCTTCTGCTTTCCTTAGATAGGCTACGCAGTGCGCGCTCACAGCAATCAAATATCATCACCCGGTCTCTCAAGAAGACGTCACACAGAACGCCGCTAATCCAGCTGATCACGTCCCCGTCGGGCTTGAGGCCATTTAATCAGCAAATTTATTCCTAGGGCATCTGATCAAACGTTTCTTTCTCTTTTGTGGAAAAAAGCAGTTTCCTCCAATTGCCAAGATAATCTTGGGATCCAAATGCTGAGAACATCTACATTTGCTTTCACAAATGCTGATCTCAGCCAACAGAGCAAATGAAATTAGTCTTAGTTTTATCAGATCTAAAAATCACTACTGAGGCTTATACTGGCACCAGAAAATGAAGTAAGTGTTTGTTGTGTTAGAAAAATGAAAACTACTTTTTATCAGAGATGGCATGAAAACATTCAGTTAACACAGAGGCAAAAATGTCTAAAATTAAGACTTGATATCAGTGATTACTCGTAGTTTAAGATTCAGTGCTGTGGCCAGATCTGCAACCTCTAAACCCACACTCCACAAGAAGAGCTAGGGGACAGAACATTATCCTCCATAATTATATGCATATACAGTCCATTTAGACATTTGTGTCCCCTTCTCTCTCTCTCTCTCTCTCTCTCTCTCTCTCTCTCTCTCTCTCTCTCTCTCTCTCTCTCTATATATATATATATATATATATGTGTGTGTGTGTGTGTGTGTGTGCGCGTGTACATATATACATATTATTCCTAAAAGAACTCTTATCAAAGAAATTAAAGAGTGCTCACAGACCATTGACAATGACTGTAAACTGTAAATTGTAGGGCTTTAACAATAGACTCTGAGATGCTTTTGTTACCTTTCTCTTAATGAACAGGTTGAGCTCCCTTGTGAAATTTTGGTAATGGGATACTATGTTAGAATACAGACCCCAACAGCATGAGAAGAAATCAGCTGTGCTTTCTAGGATCATATGAACACTGTTTTGAATCTCTTGAGATTTTAGGCAAGATAGCCATATTTTCAAGCTGCTCTGCCGATGGCGCTTATGCCCTTGGTGCTATGACAACCGCATTATGAATGAAATTACATAAAGAGCATGTAATCCGAGAGCACCCTGATACAATATTTGCAAAATGTCTTCCTCTCTGAAGTATATGAACTAACCATTGAGTCACTTTGTCTTGAGAGCTAAAACACCTGTGAAGGAAAAAAAAAAAGAAAAAACATGACTTGTTACTTGGTTGTATCTGAGTCGATACACTTACCCAGCATTTCTTCTTTTTTTTTTCTTTACAAATGAGATGTTTTTAAAGGACCGCATCCTTTTGTATTTTTACTCAGTCATATCCTGAGGAACAGATGTCACCATGGTGACTATGAGCCTCTCCTCAAAGACCAAAACATTTTTTTTTCTCTCTCTGAGAGGTTGTGAAGAGGAGCTGGCCATGTTTTTCTAGGTCAGGTGAATCATACACAATGGACACAATATACTTCACTGTCAGATTCACCAATGACCAAATTATACGGTCATTAAGAGAGGCTCCAGATTATGTTAAAAAATACTTTTAGTTGGTTCCAAAAACTTAAAAGCATTTCAAAAACATGGACAGTTACACGCTATCTTCCACAGATCTTCCCAATAATTGTAACTAATCAAAGGTAATCTTCCTGAATAGTCCCTGAGAGAGATATCTGAGCATTGAAACAGTTGCTCCTGTACACCCATATACAACGCCTGGCCAAAAAAAATAAAAAAAAGAAGTCACACACTCTAATAATTCGTTGGACGGCCTTTAGCTTTGATTACGGCATGCATTTGCCATGGCATTGTTTCGACAACCTTATGCAACATCACAACATTTATTTCCATCCAGAGTTGCCTCAGTTTTTGGCTGAGATGTTGCTGACGACAGGAGAGTCGAACCATTCTGTGAAGTCTCCTCCAGAACATCCCAAAGACTTTCAGTGGGGTTAAGGTCGGGACTCTGTGGTGGCCAATTAATGTGTGAAAATGATTCCTCATGCTCCCTGAACCATTCTTTCACCATGTGAGTCTAATGAACCTTGGCATTGTTGTCCTGGAATATGCCCGTGCCATCAGCGAAGAAAAAATCCATTGACGGGATAAGCTGGTCATTCAGTACATTCAGGTACTCTGCTGACTTCATTTTATTGCCACATAATGTTGTTAAGCCTGGACCTGACCAACTGAAGCAACTCCAGATCATAACACTGCCTCCAGAGGCTGCAATGCCAAATGGTGACTTTTTTTTTTTGGCCAGGCAGTGTACTATTGTGAACTGGATTTGAAAAATGTTAAACATCATTTTACTTAAATTGAAGTGCAAATTGCCCCTTATAAATTGTATGAAAGTATGAAAGTAGTAACTAGTCCCTTATGAAAAGTCTTTTGTGTTTCTTTACATGGTCAACAAAAAATACATGAAATGAAAATAACACGAAATTCAGAATAGGAAACAAATGCAGAGCTGGCCCTCCAGTTATATGAAGTGGAGATGATCTTTTCATCTCATTTCAAAGATGTTCATTTCTTCAAAAACACTAATGAGTTTTGGCATAAAAAGCCCTTTCCACACTGCACACTCTACAAGGCAATTGTATGTATATCATAGGATTTACTGAAATTAAAATGAAAAGGGTATTAAAGAGCAAATTTTAAACAAAGCATTCCATCATGTCAGCCTGAGCATGAGTATCACTGCAGTGTCAATTAACTTTAATGAAGTCTCAATGATTCAGCTGAACCTGACTAAATCTACTTGAGAAGCTTTCATGAAATCTAGAGAACATAGTCCAAGGAGATATTTTGAATCAATTAATTGTTTAATCTTTTTTCTTTTTCTTCTTTTCTGAACGTTGGCCTTCTAGATGTGAAAAACAGGTGACACTATTACTTGGCTTGAGCTTTGGGGGAACAATGAAAATGGCTCTTAGCAGTACCTCAGCACAACAGATGAGGGAGTTAGGGAGTAAGGCCCGTAAAATTGCAGTCCACTGCGTGAGATGTCCAGTGAACTAATGATCAGGGCACATCTGCTTGTGCTCATTGTTCTGAGACAGACAGACAGAGAGAGAGGCAAGGAGGAGGAAGAAAGACAGATATAGAATCTAGTCTCAAGGAAAGAAGGAAAGAGGTAAAGAAAATTATTGAGTGTTAACAAAAAAAGGGAGAGAAAGGCAGTTACTGTGAGCCAATCAAGAGTAAGAAGCTTACCCTCTTGCCTGTAAAATCCTGTTTCTCTGGTACTTGGTAGCAGAGCTCAAGTACTCTTCAGAGGCAACTTATTTTGGAGCGCTGTGTAACTAAGCCCTGTGCTGCTTTGTTAGAATAGTACACCCTAAATTCATTCAAACAGGTCCTGTCATATTACATGGGCACTTGTTTAAAAACTGATGAATATGCAGCATTTATATGCTGAGATATATTTTGCATTCCTTGCAGTTATGGAGCTGTGGAAAAGAAACATATGTATTCTCACTTGAGCAAGGTCTGGCAATCTACTTGGATTTATCTGTCACTACAAGAGGCTCATGCCTGTTATTGTCTGATGTTAAGTTTGTGGATATATTTCTAATTTTCTTCCCCATCTAATATACCCTACAGGGTGTTTGAAGTGACGTTGTCTATGTCAAATTGTTAAAAAAAAAAAAAAAAAAAACTGCTGCAGAGTTGAAAACTGTTTAGTCATAAATCTAAACTGTTCTGATATAATATTTTCATTATGAGATTAACACCATTAAATCTACTGATTAAATATGATTATGACTTTCTCAATCAAACAGTTTCATACTGATTCAAGTTCAACAAAATGTATGGACTTGTATGTATGTCCCACTTGCTGGGTTGCTGTGATATCTGATCTTGGAGTGTGAAAGGACGAGCCTTATTGTTCCTTTTGGTCAGTAAACAAGGCAATGCTAATTTCTCTGTGTGGTGGCAAGCCAACAATGCCATCAACACTTGGCAATTGCTTTGTGTATTGGGCATAAGCATAAAGCCGACATTTGTTTTATGTTACAACAATATCATTCCCTCTAACTTGGCTCCACAAGACAAGGATTCACACAGGCTTAGCAACTCACAGAAATGTGTTCTCCACCGAGGCATATGGGGTAACAACTAGTGGTGCATTCCTTTGGCATAGTTGACATTGTTAAAGCTTGTGATTTTACTACTTGTATCCCTGCTTGTATTTTCATTTTGACTTAATTTGAAATATAAATAAGAATGACTTCCCTGAATCAACTGGTCTAGTTGTTGATTTATTTATTTATTTTTGCCCTGAAGAGAATAAAATTAAAATGATATAAAAATGTATATTAAAAAAAGATATATATAAACAAGGAATTCTGCATTGAAAGTTATCACATTCATCAAGGGACAATATATAGACAATTTAACAGTGGTTGAACCTCTCTAAAAACTTGCGCCTTTTATTTTAAATAGTGTGATGAACACACACCCATTTGTAGACCACTAGGATCAGGCTTGTTTTGGAACAGAAGAGAGCTTTCTCTCTGGATGGTGGGCTCTTTTGGGGCTACAATGCCTTGTGAGAGCATTCTGAGCTGATGAGTGGGTGTCTTGGTTGTGGTCCACATACTTCTCATGGTTTAGGGCTATCTACCATGTTTGTGTCCCACAGGCTTACTCCATGGTTGCTATTGTTTCTTCCTCTGTCTCTCTCAAGTTTCTTTTGACAACAAAGCCTGGCCGTCTTCTGTACACAAGGGCACTTGCAGTGCAGCCTACCCACTCCCCACATTCCTGTACCGTATCTCAGAGGGGCTGGTGGGTGCTCCTTCCACAGCCTCCTCCCAGCTAACAGATGAGCCCCTGTGGATGTGACCACATGAACACCCGACCCATCATCTCCGTTTTTAGAGTCTTTAAAAGGGGCTATAAAATGAAGGACATGGAAAAACTCCTTTGTACGAGTCTATCAGTGACCAACTCCTAATTACTTCAGAAGGACATCTGTATGCAGTACCTTACAGGTGTGATGGGGTATATTTCAAACGGGCTGCGGTTTTACCAAATATATAGGTGGCAGGTGTCTTTGTAAATAGCTGTAAAATAGCAACTGCAAGTTTTCTATGCTTGAAACTTGCACAAGATATTGTCATTTAAGACAGTTAAAAAAACAGCTGTCACACCACAGCTGCCACATTCATGACTAAACCAACAGCTGTCTATCAAATGTATAAAGTAGGTACTGTACTTCGTGTGCGTGTGTGCGTGTGTGTGTGTGTTTGGAGGTCAAGGTTGGATACAAAACTAAATAAATACATGAATAAAATCTGTGAAATATGCCTAATACAAGTGTAAAAGGAGGTTGAGGGTTCTTAATGACACTCCAAACACAATGAACACATGGAAACACCTCTCATCAGAGAGTGCTATTATAAAAGAATCTAGGCCAATATGTTGATTACTCATACGACCCACTGAACTCATTATCAAACCATAAGATTAATTCTTATGAACTCATTTTCTGGTTATAAGATCAAATCTTACGTAACTTGAAGAGACTTCATTCTAAATGAAACAACATGCGCAGTTTTTACTGAACTAAGAAGAGAGTTCCATGAGTAAATCTCCCGCGAACTAAGAATAGATGTAAATGATTTGATATATATCAGATCTGCTGAACAATGTTTTGTGTGAATTTTAATGTATCAGTATCAACAGCATTCTTGTTCTGATGTTTAAAAGCAGCAGTAACCATCTTTGGCAGAGCCTCATCATTAACTTAAACTACTCTCTTGTTTGCCATGGGACTCTGCTGATCCTTTTTTGGATGTGTGTCTCTCAAGAGTTTCTTGATGTTCAACATGCAATCTAATCAAATTGTGTTCTAATATTTTTTTCCCATTTCTGCTTTTTATTTGATTATTATTGTGATCTTTGCCTCATTGTTCCATAGTCATTCCATACGTATAATTTCATTTCAAAGAGCTCAGTTTCAAAGAACACAGAGTTATGTATATCATGAATTTGTTTCTGAATTATCTTTTCAACACAGTGCCCTTTGTTCTATGGCCAAATCCCAACAAAAACAAAAGGCATCTGTCCTACAGTGTTTGATTGTTTTAGCTTCAATTAGAGGAACCACTTTCTTCAAAACAAAGTAAGCTGTGTCTTCTTTTCTTTGAAAAAGAAACACGACAGAGTCCTATTTCCTTAATCAATTAAAAATTCTGTGTTCTTGGAAAACCCCTCGTTTCACATATATTATTTGAATTCAGCACCTGTATTAAATTTCTAATTTTTTGTTTCTCAGGTGTGATAAATCTGCTCTACCAACAAAAATTCATGACAAACCAAGGTGACAATAAAGGCCTACAAACATCATTTCAACAAATTATTTGTATAAAGGATTTGAATCCTTTAGACAATGGTTGGATTGTACTGGAGACTGTTTTGCATCAGACCCAAGTTCACACTCATAGACAGCCCTTGTTTTTTTCAGGTCAGGGCGAGGCAGATGTGGCCCAGAACAATGGCTGCCCCATTGAGAAGACGGCAGTGACTGACTCCAAGAGCACTGAGGCTCTGATGAATGGCTGGCACCAGACCAGAACTGTTGACGCTATTACGGACCCACCTCATCTCCCATCAAGACCAGGGACAGAAGGACGACACCTTCAAAGGCCACTCCTTCACCATAGATGTGCCGAAGACTATCCAGGACCTTGGCGTTACACTCACAGAGACGAGATCAGATAGCAGAGGAGCCCAGACCGTTGCTTGGAGTCAGCTGAACCAACCCGAGCCAACTAATACTGAGAATGGCCAGTGCAAGCACCTCAGGACAAAACCCCTTTGGGCTGGGTAGGAGAAAGAGGGCCCCTGGTATCCTGGATCAAATTGGCAAGTTCTTCGGAGGAGATAAGAAGAGAAGAGGCAAGGTGAGTTTTGGACTGCATCTGAATAAATTAAAGTGTGTTTTTTGGTGGTGGTGGAAAAAAATGACTTCTTCATCTTCAAATTTCTTCATCATCAGAAATAACAATTAGTAGAGATAGATAATTAAATCTAAATTTATGTATTTCATATTAGGATTTTCATCGACCTCTGCTATAAGCTAATTAATGCTTCAGTTGTACCTTGTAAATTAGCGAGAGTGTTTCTCTGGTGAGTAAGGAACTTGTCAGCTGACATATCCAAATTTATTTTCAGTGCTGATATTTCTGAACTATCGAAAGAAATTGATTACTAATGGCTCTGGTAATTTTAGGATATTCAGTCAAATGTAAAATTTACAGCTTTAAAAATAAATCCATCAGTAAATTTAAGCTCACATAGCAAATTGTATTTGGGTGAAAAAGGTGAATCTTTTTTCTTTGTGTTTTCCTAGGTCTTTCTATTAAGATAACTACAACTAAAATTAAGTTCAGCCGGTTAAAATCTTGAAAAATGGAAAGCCCCGTCTAAAGATTCTGAAAGTTTGATTATTCTAAAGCATGCTTTCGCATCATTTTTGGACAAAGTTGAGTCAGAAGAAAACACTTACATATGGGAAATGAAAGGAAAGTTGAGTCCAGGCCCTCAGGAATCTTATATTATGAACTCTTCTTTATGAATATCATTATGCCACATAATAATAAGTAACCGAGGTTATTGTGGGTCCAGGGTGTCATTCAGAAGAATTAACTTATGCCACTAGTTGTATCTGCTTTCGATGACAAGTATTGTTCAGACAATGCTGGTGTACTGCGATAAATTACACAGCACACCACAACAAGTATCACTGGAATATGCACAAGCAGTATTAAAACATTTGGGATTGCATGGTATTTTTAGGTTTATGAAATAAGCTCTGACTAAACTAACTGAGGTTGTTAGAGTGCATTCTGTGCTGAACACAGTGTCCTTCTCTTGAAACTTTTAACCTATAGGGATATAACAAAACTATTCTCTTTTGGCATAAATTTTGAATGGAATAGTAATAAGTTTACTCTTGAGTGAAATGCTGTTTTTGTCGTGTGCTTCATTAATGTTATGCTTGATTAAATTATTTTTGTATTGTTAATATCTGGTACTGCAATCTCATTTTCATAAAATGCTATTAATAGTCAAGATTGTGACAGGAGTGAAGAATAGAAATAGACTGCAAAAATTTAGTAAAATAAAAGCATGAAAAATAATAAATATGGAAATGGAAATGGTTGTCTTCTCATTAAAGATTCAGTAGGCCCATATTGTGTTGTTTAGGTATGTAAATAATCAGGATGTGTGGTGCTCAAACGACACAGTGGGAAAGATACTAGTTCACTACCACAGAGACCTAGGTCCCCATCCTGCTTTTGGCTTGGCTGTGTGTCCATATGAACACAATTAGCAGTATTTGAGGGTGAGATAGACCAACGCTTGTTTGCTGCAATAGCACCTCCCACTGATTGGTTATGACTTGCAAAAGTCCTTTGTGGTATGGTGAAAAGAAGCGAATAGAAACACAACAGAACTGGCCTTGACTGACTTGGGAGAAAAAAGGGAGAAAAGGTTCATAATTGTCTTGAGGTAAATGCTGTCAAAGTGGTGAAGTGCATTATAATTATGGCCACCAGATGGAGCATAATGTAAGCAGTTGTGGAGAGCCTTCCGCATAGTCACATCCAACTTACGAACTGATTATTCAACGTTTTAGTTAATACAAATGCTTGAGGAACTGCAATAATTCTAAAATATATTACCAGCTATTAATAATTCAATTTGAATTTCAAAATTCTAAGAAAATAAGATAAGAAACTGTATACCAAGCCACTTTTTAACATTAGGGGGATTTTGCCTGTGGAATGTTGGGCTTATTACTTCCTATTTTTGGCTTAGGATACTGTAGCTTGAAGAGCAGCAGGAATAATGACAAAAAACATACTTGCTATGCTATAAAAGAACTATTAGCTTCCACCATATTCTAAATTTGATCTTTGCATTAACCCCTTCAAGGGATCCTTCAGGGGTCATCTTGCCTCCTCACCCCAGAAGCCTCTGCACTCCTCCACTCGGCGCCGTGGTGATGACAATGCTGTGGTACATTTTTTCCGGAGCTTTGTAAGTGTCTGCACAATGACTGGTGATCTCTTTTGCTCTATTTTCACACTTCAGTTTACCTTTATATAAATTTACAAATCTGATGTAAAAAAAGAAAGAATAGAACTGTGTTGAATCCTGAATTTTATTTGAATCAAAAGAAAAAAAAAGATTTTATTGAAATGTGACTTGCAGTCCTCGTTCTTGCAGACAGTTCTTGGACGATTTGTCACATTGTTTGTGTGGTCACTCATGGTCCAAGACTAGAGTCCAAGTTTGTCGTCATGTCAGACAATATGCAATCCATGTAAATACACTCACAATAGCCCATGCTTGTCTGTCAGAAAGTAACCATTACAAACAGTTACATCATGTGTGAGATCCCCCCTACACCACACACTTAGAGATAGAACACTCTTTCAAACAAACTGCACTCAATAACTTACATTTTCCAAATCCTCATATAATATGCTGAAAAAATTATCTGCAAAAATAAAACATAGACTACAAAAGTGAATAAATAACATACAGTTCATATATTACCATAATATGTATAGTGTTTAAATGCTAATATCCTTGTAGTTTTAGAAAGAGAGTGAACATAGTTTTGGAGGAGCATATATGAAAATGATAAAATGAAAATGCTATCTTTCCTATCCTTCCTCATCTGTAATTCTTCAAAAACCTTTCTTTCAGTGATGATCATTGGTGTTAAAATGTGCTTCACCTTCTCACAGAAAATGCAGCCCTTCAGCTAAGTTCATTAGAAAAACACATTAGGCTCCAAATTCCATACTCATCAAGAATGGAGTGGAATTCTAAATTCTGTCTGAAAAAAGTGGAATATAACCCCTTCATTTCAAACTTCAGTTATCATTACCAAATATTACTGAAGTATGGTGGCCCTGATTGTGCTCATTTCCATATAAGATTTTTTCCCCTGCAACTGGGTTCCAAGCACTGAAATGTTTCCATAGAGCCACTAGTTATTGTTCTGTGTGATTTCTTTCCCTCAGGTGTCCTCTCCTCGTCCCAAGTCAAGGGTAAGTCGGGTTTACTCAGTCTTTGAGATCTTACTTTTGATTTCACCACATCTAAAGATACAACAGTACTCACTGTTCTGTGAAAACTGCTCCAAAAAGTTGTATGTCTATATATACATTTATTCACGCACGTATAAATATGCAAACAATGTCGATAGCATTATACAAATATTATTGTTCATTGTGTTACAATGGCTTAATGAAAATGCTACGGTAGAGTTGTATTTGGCCATATTTTTAAGAATGTCTGCCTTGGACTGATCTGCCATGCTCCAGAAAATGCTAAGCCTACCATTTTGTACAGTTCACTGCTCTCTGACTGACTTGTAGCTTAGACACTGTAAAAAGGCTGTGTTATACCAGCAAGAAAATTGCTGTTTTAAGCTTGATGGATCAGTGATTTTGGTTGTTTTCCTTTCATTTCATTGTTTTTGTTGAACAGAGACCCATGACAATGTTTCAGCATCTCACATCTCTTGCTTCACACAGTGTGTAATTGGTGTATCCTACAAACCAAAGCACTGTGTTATTTTAACTTAGCAGTAACCTATAGCCAGGTTTATCCAATAGTAGGATAAAGCACTCAACCTAAGGCACTAAGTCAGAAGCTGGATAAAATGATCTCAACACTGTCATTGTCAAACACTGACATAGTGCTGGATTGCTGCAATGATCCAGAATTGTTTTTACCATAGCATTTTAAAAGTATTTTACAGTCAATCTTTTGTAATTCCACCTGGACAAATGTGAGATTCAATGGCCCACAGCACTAGTTTTTACAACACAGTCTGCTCTCCTCTATTCTCTGTATAGGCTTTCAAAATTCAGCTATGAGGAAATCAAACAGTTTCTTACAGTATTGAAATGTAACCTATATTATCTTTATTTCTTTCCTGTGCAGTGGAGGGAACTCTTTGGCTTGGTATGTCACACCAACTCAAATGGAAACATGTTTGCATTCATAGCTATGTAGGCAGATTACCTTGGCTTCTGCAGGGACCCTTCCTTCTTCCCTGTTGTCTTGTTCCTAATGATTGTCTTTGTTCTTAATATTCCTTTTACACCTCTGCTTTCTTCCTCTATATTACATTCTTTATAAAATGATCATCTGGCACTGCCAATGCTATAGCATTGTCGCAATGTTTTAACTCAGACCATACAGAAATCTAATGATACTCTAAACATAAAAATTCTTTAATTTCCCTTGTTGAAGTTAATATTTTGGACCAAACATTTGATGTAAACAAACAAACAAACAAACAAAAATTCAGTTCAGAATTGTCACATAGTAAAATTCTGCTAATGTGATATGTCTGAATAATCATTTAAAATATTAGCATGGCTTGTATCTAGACTCAACCACCATAATTTTTGAATTCCAAACACATCCAAAATAAGAAAGATGAACTTAAGTAATAGTGACAATCACACTGAGTGATTGCTCTCTTCTGTGCTGGGTTATTACATTGTGAGTGACATGTGATAAATAACACTTTACTAGACACAGCATACTAAAATAAAAGCAATCTGGCATAACGATATCATAAGACATTACTCAACAATCATGTCCGCTTCAGTATTAACTATTTACTGTGTCATACAGGACAATGCCTGATAAAAGAGATTGCTTTCATGAATTACCTCAGCATTGTTGCACTGCACAGTACATCATGTATTTGACAGCTTACAAAATTTGGATATGCTGTGTGAAGTAAAGTGTTCTCAGAGTCAGACAGGTTTGAAGTTCATTCCGAAGGAAAGAAAAGAATTTTCTATGACAAAAAATTACTTCTGTTTTGAATTTATAAAGAAATTCAATGAAAAACAGTAATATCCCCATAGTTTCATTATTTTTCAGTCTCAGCTAATGTGTAGGAGCCCTTGAGTGTGGTGAATTGATACTATGGAACCAGTAGCATTTTTTTTCTTTCTTTGTTTTGTTTCCTGACACTTTGATCCAGAGTGACTCAGTACTCCTAGATGACTTTGACACAGCACGACTTTTTCTGAACCGTACCCGGTAAAGCAGCTCTCTCTATCTCAAGGGCCCAGAGACAAAAAAATCCCTACTACTGACTCATCTCTCACCAGTGTGTGGATGGCCAAGATTCACTTCATCACCAGCATCACTCTGCTTTAATCACCACACATACACACACACACACACACATACACATACACGTGCACACACACACACACACACACACATGCACAAACGCACACATGCACACGCTCACACACGCACACACACACACACACACACACACACACACACACACACACATGCACAAACGCACACACGCACACGCTCACACACGCACACACACGCAAACACACACACACACACACAAAGGGTGTTACTTTGGGAAATACAGGAGAAACGGAAAAGTGTGGTTGCCAGGAGAAAAATGATCCTGAATTCAGCCGATAGGCTTTTAAGAGTCAACAGCTTATTAATGGAAGATATAGTGATCTATATATAATCATTTCTGTACATTCATTTACCTCAAATACCTGTATATTAATACATCTCATGTAGAGCATGTGCACAGCTTTTGATTAGACAGGTATTTGATGACAACGGCAACAAACAAACAAACAAACAAACAAACAAACAAACAAACAAACAAGCAAACAAAATCAGGATAAATCTACATGGTAAGTAGCAAGTTCCCTGCTAACTACAGGAAAAAGAGCAGAGGAGCTTGGGTCATTTTACTCTGGGGTCATTCTTTTACCGTTCTGCAGATTCCCCTTTTGTGCACGTTGCTGTCTTTATGTGATAACTTGTATGTAGTAATACATGACTTTCCTTTCCCCTTGTCTTGTCAATCAAGGATGAGACTGACTTGTGTTTTTTAATTCTTACATTGCTTAATTCCACTTACAATGATATCCTTTTACAGATGAGGAGCAATGTTACTTCAGAACTCCTGAAATGGCAATCTCATTGTTCACAAACTTTTTATTCAAATCATGATAGCTCTATCAAGGCTTTATGACTTCACACAACAGTTTTTCTAAACTCCTCTGCATTTAGAAAGATACACATAGGTCTGTCTAATGGGAGGTTTCAGTCTCAGGCTTGTGTCCACAATGTTGATGCAAGCTGTTTTTGTAGGGAGAGGCAAAGTCGCGTACGTCAGAGAGCATCAGATCTCCAAACAGACGTCGCAGAGAACAGAACACACTCTCCAGAATCTTCAACTTGGTGAGCCCTCAGAACAGAATTGACAGACTTTCTGAAAAATGTCGAAAGATGGTCAATAAAACGTATTTGCATAGCATCAACCAGAGGAGAATAGCACCCCTTCCTGCATCTAATGTAGTTTTAGCAGTAAGCAATGCAAAGAGGCACCAGGTCCTTCCTCCACCATAAGGAGATGAAAAAATAAAAATACAAAAAAAAAAAAGCAGACAAACCAACAAAAAACAAATATGCACAAAGTAAAATTTACCACATCCCTGTAAGACCTGTTTCTTACCCATTAAAGTTGATTGCTTTAATGCTGTAAAATCTGCTATGTGCTTTACTCGGTGCAAAAGACACATTCTCAGGGCAAAAGACACATGCATATTTCGTGAGTAATCAGCAATGTTTTTGTTGTTCATTCCTCATGCACACTTATGTAGCTCTTGTACGCTATTCATGCTTTTCACATCATATTTTGTTTTTATGGAGTTCATTGTGAATATTGAATTTTCTCTGTGATTACATTTTGGTACGTTTTAACATACTGGTGGGGGTGGGGGGGGGTTCTATTTGTTTTTTGTATTTTTTTTATTTACCTTTCTCACTTTTCCTGCAAATATTTGAATGTGTTACACATACTCACTGAAAATACTTCTATTCCACGTCTTTGAACAAGCGCAAATTCTTTCCTTTTTGAACTCAGGGTAAAATACGAACTTTAAATCTCCATTCCTACCTCCAGTATGTCTTTTTAAAGATAACCTGTTTTCTTCTTTTCAATCTGACTTATGAGACAATCTTTCTCCATACAAGAGAGAAAGAAAGGAAAAAAATAAACCTCTGTCAGAAATCATTTCCTACATGTCACTCGTATTTATTCTCAGGGAGAGAGTCGAGCTCGCTCACCCCCAAAACGCTGGAGCACCATCTTCTGAGCCTATCTCCATCAAGACCAGCCATGAGACAGAAGCTAAGGAAAAGATCAAAGAGGAAGAAAAAGATCTTTGCTCCACAGATTCCAATGTTCCAATGGATTTAACAGACTAACATTGGCCACTTTGCTTTTTAAGGTAGAGATAAGTATAAGGATTTAAAATTATGCAAATTTTTACGTTCAAGTGGTCATTGCTTGTGAAGAAAGAAAAAAAAAAAAAGAATTACAAGCAGTGTCTGTATGTGTGCTGTTGAAGCTTAAGTTGTTGGGTGATTTTCTGGTGTTGTTGTTTCCACGATGTTTTAGTGTAAAGTCACACATCAATCAGTAAATTATCTAAATGTGAGCTTTTTTTTATCAGGAGGACTGATGTCTTAGAAGTAGCAAAAGTCTTTGTCAAAAAAAATGCAGCAACCCTTTCGTTTCCGTTTGTTTTCACTGATTAAATGATCTTGGATCAGGGCACAGAAATTATGGCCACTTTGTGGGGATATCTACAACACTTTACACTGTGACAGAAAACCAATACCATCAAACTCTCTCTCTCTCTCTTTTTGTCTGCATGAGCCCTTTCACTGATTTCAAGTTTTAATAACTATTTGATTGTGTTGACATACCAAACTGAGAACAAGTGGGCCAAGTTGCTCTTTATGCTAAAAGTGACATCATCAGAGAAACATTTGACTCAAGGCTTCAGTCCTCCATTTTATCTTGCAGAATTTTAAGCAAATACTGCATCAGTTGCATCAGGGTTTCTTGTCCTGTGTCTGTCATGTGTTCTTTATGCATTTAATCTATTTGTATTTAGGACACTGTTCAACGTCACACTGTGGAGCGCATCTAAAACTTTTGAACTTAAGGAAATTCCCATCAAGTGCAGCTGTGTTTAGCTCAGTGTTTGGTATACGTGAAAATCTAGACTATATTTGGGTGTTAATGTGTTTGTTGCTGTGTTGATTATGTGTCAGATGCTTAAGTATGTTGAACATTAGATGGTGTGTTGGGCTACCTGAGTTGGTAATAATCTTTTTTAAAGTCATACCATTATATTACTAAAAATGACTCATAATTTATTGAAATGAATGATTTAGTTTTTTAAATTTTAATACATAATTCATCTAAATTAGGTACTAAAAATGTCATTTTTAAAGGTGACAAAGAATATTCAAATAGGTAAATGACTGAATGCCCTTCCAATTTGCACTACACTACAAAATAAGTCATTTAATCCACAACAACACGAGGCATTTAACAGTGTTTTGTTTGCTGTCCTTGTAAAATCTGATGTCTTATGTAAATGTTATGTAAAGAAGGTATCCACACAATGAAATACTCATGTAAAAACACCTCATTAACTAACAGTTACTGTGCTGTAATTAATATGCTGAAAGGTAGCATGCGAGAACTTGGGAGATGGAAAACTGAAAGTGACAGAGGGGCCAGAGAAAAAGGAGAAGAAAAAGAAAGAGCAGAAGAGGGGGATCAAGTTTGATTCAGCAGACATTCTATTATGTTTTGCATTCATGGATGTTATGTTTTAATATTGTGTAATGTCTGTCTCAAAAGTCGTTTTTATGTGTACTGTTCGTGAATGAAAGCTGAATAAATTTACTGAAGGGGTCAATTATCTTTTTCTTTATTGAAATTGAATTTATCACATGTACGGTGCTAGAGCTTCGGATAATAAAAAAGAATATTATAAAGTGGCCACATTTATAGATTATGTTTTTGATTCTTTTGAAGTGTAATGGCCTGGGTTACTACTCATTGTCTAAAATAAATTAAAAATCTCAAAGTTTTACAATGTGTCTTTGTATGGTGTGCTTAATCTAAGCAGATCTTACATGTTGTGGGTCAGCAAATATCGTGCACAAAGCAAAATTCCTTCCCTTTGCACCAGTATAATGTAGAGCTAATTCTTATGCCTGGATGTACTGAGCCTGTTATCAGTAATGAACAATTAGTGAAGTGATGTTCAAGTTCAGGCCTTTTGTCCTGCTGCTTTTTAGTGTCACCTGATAATCAGGTTCTGATGTGTACAAAGAAAATGACTGAGCGTACTCTTCAGCCAGTTAGAGACATTAAAGTTTAATGGATATAGGATGGATTAAAAGACCTGAGTTGTGTGTGTGTCTGTGTTTATTGTTTGCAGTGCCAATGCAATAGTTAAGCTGGAGAGACCTCTTGTGTTCATTTGGTGCACTTCAACAAAACAAGCAGATTTGGTGAAGATTTTGGTTAAGTGAAGCAAAATCATTGGATAAACAGAAAGTTTACCTCATTTAAATTCAATTGTTTGAGATCAAATACGCAACATATTTGTGGTACTAATTTAACTTTAATTATTTAATACGCAGTACACAGATATGAAACTGAATGTGCCCTGTTTTGACATGGAAATATAAAAGGCAGAGCCCATGCTTAAGAAACATTACCTCTATCAAATCTACCATTTCATCTATCTGTTATTACAATGTTTTGTCTTGTGGTCATTTCATTAATAATAGGGAACATCAGTGCCACCAGCAGAGAGCATCAGTGAGTTCAGTAATGAAAGCCTTCTTACATCTAGCATTTTTTTTTCCTCTCATCTGTCTTTCAGTTAGTCCATTCATCTATCTATCTATCTATCTATCTATCTATCTATCTATCTGTTGGTCTCTGTCTGTATCTGCCTGGTTGCTTGTCTGATAATATCTGTTGACTTACCTTAGCATCAGAACACACCTGTGGTATGGTCTGTTTATGTGTAAATGGAAGAATGGAGACAGATGTTAAGGTTGCCATTGAGATTGCTCTAGGGCCAAGCGGTGGGTGCAGAGGGTGTTGCCATGGTGCATCTTTCCCCAGTGGAGGATGGGCTAAG
Organism: Chanos chanos; assembly: GCF_902362185.1. NCBI lineage: Eukaryota > Metazoa > Chordata > Actinopteri > Gonorynchiformes > Chanidae > Chanos > Chanos chanos. The sequence continues at coordinate 13,095,655 of NC_044506.1, read as the reverse complement.
CGTAGGGATTTTCACCAGAGCAAGACTATGCACCAGTCCCACCATCTGTCCCCTTCCCCCCTCTTCCTCTTCCTCCTCCTTCTCCGTCTCTGCTCCACCGAGTTAGGCTTTTTGATTATTAAGCCAATGTTATGCCTTACAAATGTGCGGCATTGCTTGAATGTGCTCTTATTATGTTTTATGAATGCATGTCATATGAAGCAAGCACTTACACCTGGCATAGTTCTTTATCGTAGTACACACAAGTTGGCTCTCCCTGTCTTATCTCATACATGTTGGAGGACAGACCTCTCTCAGTGAACTCTCAAACATCATTAGTTGTTCAACATAGTTGGGGGATGGGGGAGAAGACTGATGTGAGGCTTTTGGTACTAACAGGCTACTGACTACTGCACTTTCTGAAATTAACGGTAACACACGGCTGTACTTTTCTGGTCACACAAAACATCAAAACCAGTTATCTTTTTTTTTTTTAAATTTATTTATTTATTGCTAGTATTAGTGTAGCATTGCATGCAGCTGATACACAGTAAAAAAAATCCATAAAGGTTTCATAAATGTTAATCTTTTGCAGTAAAAGTTGAAGTTCATTCTGTTTGGTCACATTGAATCTCAGAACCCCTTCAACACATGACTGAGGCCAAAAAACCAGAGCTACTCAGAGGTAATGACATTTAAGCAGTGCAGACGGGCATTTTCTGCAGAGCCTGACGGCTCATATGTATTAGGCGTTATTAGGCAGTGTTCCCATGCAGCCACAATGAAGAAGCATGACCTTCTTTATTATTCTTGTGGTGCTGTAATGAAGTCTATCTCCTGTCTCAAAACTAATTACAGGTACAAAGAGACACAGAGAGATGAAAGCACCTATGCTGTGATGGATGATGTGGAGCAAAACAAATGCAATTTGTGCCATAATTGACGATGGAGGAGTACACTCAGCATCTGCAAGTTTCATTGCACAATGTCACTGGTAGATCACTACAGAAGCCAAGGAAATGGAATGCAGGCAGTCCTGAGAGGCAATGATTACAAATTTCCATTTAGTAACATTATACATAGAGGTCCCTTTTCGTCACTTGTGAGTTAAGTATTGACACCCCTACCCCCTAAACATCCATTCATAAATTCCGAAGAAAAAAATACTCAAGAATTTAAGAACTATCACCAATGAGTTTAAGTGCATCACCATCATGACAAGAAAGGATCCATATCATTTTAGATTAAATTCAGTGTACAACTGCAAGAGATGGTTTGGGTTTTGCAAATCATGTTTGCTATTATGTTCATTAGATGTAGCAAACAAAGCACCAGGTTTGCTTTGTCAGATGATTATGCTGTTCCGAAGGGTTTCCAGGTGGAGGAAAGAAGTAATAACATTAAAAAGGTGTAGCAATAAGATGTTAAGGTGTTTAACATGTTTCTTCATCATGCCAAACAGATCATTGGTTAAGGTGCAAGAGCATGATACATACAGCACTATGCATATAGGAGAGACCCTAACAAGAACAAGTGTACTTTGTTATAGGGTTCAGCCCCAGAGGTTTTCTCTTTGTCATGCACAATTAGTTTTCAGGTCAAAGTTTGTGGGGCTTGCCCATCCCCCACCCCTCTCTCAGCATTTCCAGACCTTTTTGCTGTTGTCACAGCAACTGCTCGACGAGGTATATAAGCAAAGCTGGAGTGAAATAGATTGATCAAAAAGGAAAACAAATTCTCACTGAAAATATTAATTTTTAATCTCTCTTCACGCCTCTGAAAAAAAAAATGGAAACAAATGGTATCGATGACTGAAAAAGCATTTTCAATATTTTAACGGCCTGAAACTTTCCATATATTATCATCAAACACTTCCCTGTTTTTTTGTGTTGCATTGTATTTTCACTTATAAAATGGACCAAAAAGAAAAGTAAGTATTTCATTTGTCACAGTTATAAATTCATTTGTGCTCTTTCAAACCCTTGAGATTCTATGGTGAGCATAAGTAAGTGAAGCATCCTACGCATGGTAGTGGATCATCTGAACTTTGACCCATTGGCAGGGAATCCACAGGAGACTCCTTCTCTTCCACCCTCCTCAGTATGAGAAAGTCTGTCAAAGTCAGACCTGTTTCCCTAAACTCCTGATTGTGCACACTCATTCTCAACAGCCACAGGTTTCTCCACATGCATGTCTTCGTCATGCAGTGATGAATTCTCCTCATTGAGATAGAACTGAAGCTCAGACACGGAGCAGGCTAATAAGGATTTATAAAGATTAGAGGAGAGATCAGGACGCTTTTCTCTAACAACTGTGTTTATCTGAGGGAACGAGATAATATAAACAAACTGAAAAATCAGAATGAATTGGAAAAGGACAGAAATAGTTTATCATTCTAAACACATTGTTTAGGGACTCCCCCTCTCTAAAATAAAAAGTTCTGATAATTACAGAGAGAGCATAAGGGGGGGTGGGGGGGGGGTGGAGTTAGAGAATTCAGATTCACCCTTCCCCCACCAAAAACATCAATGGATTTATATGCACTCTTCAGCAACTCAAAGCAACCCCTCAAAAAGGTACATCTTTCTGATTTGACAAACCATTCACTCTGTGTCTAAAACGTATTTAAAATGGAATAATTAATTTAGACAAAATACTATAGTGTCAAACATGTCTCTATGATATTAGATGTATTTTTAAAGTAGAAAGGCACACAAAACATATTTATGTAGAGATAGAGACATCTTCAAAGACATAATTATATAGACATAAAGACATCTTCAAAGACATACTTATACAGAGATACAGACATCTATAAAAAATATGCTGTCAACCTATCGCAAAACAAACTTCTCTGTGTAGATTAAAGCATAAACAATGCACTTGGTTCTTAATGACTGGGGGTTGGGTGGAATTAGGTTTCGGAGGGGTAACAGGAGATCATGGAATCAAGTTGCATGTCTTTTCAGACACATGGGTAAAACTGGCGCTTTGTTCAATGGCGGAGTGAGGGAGTGGGCTTTGGGCTGGCTAACGACAGCTGTCACAGCTTCTGGGAGTATGTAAAAAGAACACAGAGGATATCACTCCTATTACACAACAACCTGAGGATTTGAAACTGGTGAACTGCAAACATATTGTGCCAAAATACTTTAATCACATACAAGATTAAGTATATATGAATGTTTCTGTACATTAAACATTCACAAAATTAATGGAAATAACCCCTTACTGCCTCAACACAATGCATCATAACTACAATTAGGCATATTTTATTCGATGTTAATTTGTAATTACTAAATCAATCAAAAGGTTCAATATCTGTGTCTTGCATTGGTCCTGAAAACATACATTAAAATATGAATCTGAAATGTTACTGTATCAAGTCACAATAGCATATCTTAATGCCACTGCATATCAGCTTGCAGTTGTGGCCAGTTACGTATTTACCTTCACCTTTAATCACTGGATGAGTGCAGATTCTTAACAGCAGTGGTTTTCATCATATACCTATGTTCTCAACAATGATGTCATCACAACAATGGACAAAAAAAAATATATATATCATACTGTGACAAATTAACGTTTTGAAATGTTTAGAGGGAAGTAATATCTGAGAACAGTTCTGATGATGAATTTGAATTCACAGTTCTCATCACTTTGGCTTTTTTTTTTTTCATATTAACTGGCAGAGTGTATAACATATGGATACTTATCATAAATAACCATAAACATGACAGTTACACTGACCAACGAGCCCGTGGTTTATGCTGTCAGACACAACTGCCGAAATTGCACGTGGACTCGCGGTTCCCTTCTCTTTAACAATTCGCAACCCAACTTTGTGCTTAATCGACAACTGTAAAATAAAAACGGGAGAAACCATTGTCGGTCCAGGTGTCGCACTTGGCACAGGACATTTCGCTGTCGATCCACGAACGATGAACTGTGATGTCACCTCGTTTCGTCTGTAGGTCCTTTGGCAATCGATGCACTGGTAGTGTACTGTAGCCTACTATATGAATTTGCTCAATAGGTACATGTTTCGCAAGCTCCTCAGGAACAGTGAATATGATTTAAACTGTCATGTGTACATAGATCCAGTGTCTCGAAGAGTCGCCTTCCATGTATTGTTTCTCCGATTAACTTCATTACGTCTTCAGTAGAGCTAAAGGTAAGTTCGAATGATTGAAATCACTGTGAAATATGGAACTAAGCGTATTTAGAACCTATAACTAATGGACCGATGCATATTTTTGGAGATAAGGTGTGAGTTTAGCCCACTTAAAGGCAAGGCTGCAATGAGTGATGTTGCAGCGAGTCGGCTGTCGTAGGTTATGAATAGGTAAGCTATCATTTGTGTGAGATGTTAATCTCATCCACTGTCGAGATAACATAGCTACAGTTATGTAACTTGATATAAATAATTGTTGTGGAATGTAGGCTATCGTTAGTTAAGGCACAGAATACGATCATGGAATTTGTCGCACTTTTGATATAGTAGCCTACATGGCATGCAGCTTCCTCTGCGCTATTTTAGGAAGTTTTCCCCAGCTGAAGAGCTCAATTGATTTAGCAGTCAGACGAATCGTCGTAAACGTCAATGAATGAATGACCACAGTGAACATGACATTATTGTTCACGAAGATTCATATATACTTAGTAGAATACAATAGTTTGCTCATTGTGCACCGTAGCAAGTTTGGAGGGAAATGGATGCATTTTCCCTAAGTTACCAAACGCGTCAGTTTAAAACCAGCAGCGCCTCTTGATATTATTTCTTGTTTCAATCAACACATTCGTTTATTTACAAAATGCTTACACCCCTCGGAAAGAACAAGAGGGCTTTTGAGTGCCATAACAATGTTTATATCGTATGCCTGTCTGCAACAGCAATGCTTTGTATCGTAGTTGTTCACCGGCTTCTTCCTCGTTGGTTTATGTAAGTACGCTTTCGGGGTAGAAATGCGTTCTTAAGGACACTGAAAAAAAAATTGTGGGTTACAGGCCTGTACATGAACTTGTTGATAGAATGATGACCACTTAAGAGGAATGTCAGTAAATTTCCTCAATGTGGAGATAGGTGGAATCACTTTTACGGATACGAGGTTACCTCAGTGTTGCGTTTCGTGGTCCACCGTGTGCAGTGTGCTTGAGTTATCAATGGTTTCCAACTATTTTGTTTATTAATCACGTATTGAGTCGCACAACGAAATAAAGACACAGACGGCCTTCCGCTTCGTATTCAAGATCAAGGAACAACTAAGCTACTGCTGATTTGCAAGCTATTAGGGCGGGGCTTGGTCCCTACTTTTTGTTTTGTAGAGTTTTTTTTTCCCCCTAAAGCTCCGTTGCTTGTCAGATCGCATTTGCTATTACGAACGCACCCAAAGCCTTCTTGGAGATAGGAGCCACCGCGGACGTGGGGACTGTAGTTTCCAAACAACGGCTAGAGCCAAAACTTCGCTCTGTTCACTGAAATATGGAAGGAATTTAACATAAAAATAGGAGAGATTCTCGCATTAAAAAGGGAGGGGGAAAAGGGAGAAGAACAAACAGTGCAGGATGTTAGTGCTCTCTCAAGAATACAACTGCCAGGAGACATCATCTTTTTTGCGGATACTTAATAAGCTCAAATGGTAAGGTATTTACAGTGCATCCCTATATTGCGGTTTCACAATCTGTTTGAAGAGAATAAAACGACTTTTTAAATGGGATAATTTTAGAATTTGGAATATATGGAACTTCACGTTTTGTAAAATCAACTATTCAAACATATCTGCCACATTATTATTGTTATTATTATTATTAGTAGTAGTAGTAGTAGCAGTAATTATTGTGGTAGGGATGGAAGAGTCATTACTGCTACCCTTACCATATGTACTACAAATAGGATATTGTATAGCAGAATGATATCTGCTGCAGGTATTTGACCTCCTGCAGAAATAAGTCTGTTTCTGGAAGCCGACTGGCTAGCATTACATCAGTCTCACTGCATCAGGAGGTAATTTTGCAAGCATCAGGCCACAGAGGAGTGAGGACAGAAGCAGCTGATGTGATAACATTAGCAGACTGGCTAATACCTTTGCTTTGTGATATGTGCCTGGAGGGGTGATGTTTTCAGCATGTCCTTGTTGCTAAGAATAACTCATATAATAGGCAGGTGTTTTAAAACAAATAGTTTAATCATTTTCAGAATGAGGGCTGTCCTGTTTCTGTGGTCGTTTTAGGGACTTTCTTTTGATCCTTCCTTTTTGTGTACAGTGCTTGCTGATGTGTTCTCACAAAGAGTTCAGTTATGGTAGTTTAGCTTGTGGGACACGAGCATTTGCATGAGGCTCATCTCCGGTGAAAGTTTACTTCCTTTTTATTCAGGAATGGTAACTCAGTAGCTTCGACAAGATAGTCTCAAAAAACACTAATCAGCTCTGGCAGGTGTCCTCCAGAAAGCAGAGTGTAGAATAGGAGCTTATGAAATATGTCTGTGTTGTTAGAGATAGACTATGTTTGAGTGACGCTACAGAACATACACTCATGTGTAAAATTCTGTGGCTTTATTTGTTTAAAGAGGACACAGAGACTGCTTCAAGCTGTTACAGTAAGCAGTCAGTCAAGCGCTTAACTGTTTCATTAGTATATGAATCTGTTATTAATTATGAAATCAGTGGGATTAGATTTGGAACTGTATTGAAGGAAATAGTTAAACGTCTTTGTGTGACAGAGTCTGTAATGCACCTTCGTTCCCTTGAAAGTCCATTGAGAGACACATGAGTTTATTGTATTTAATCTAACAGCTGTCTACAGCAAATATTTGGGTCACATATAGAACTCCACTTGTGACTAAGAAAATGTTGATGTTTTTACAAATCAGATTGTAAATACAAGTCAGCTAAACATGTCCCTTAACCAGTCTCTTGTATTAATTGACAATTAGTCCTATCATTTCCATTGAGGATACATGAAGTTGGGGTAATGACTGGCCAAAACAAAAGGCACAAGGGTGCCATTGTGAAGGATCAGCACCAGATTACTGGAATTCCTTTTTTTTCCACTGGCTGAATAGGCTTTCAGTCCCTCCATCTGGACTCACAAAAAGCTCCCATTGGTAACTTTAATATTTTAATGTCATGATTGTCCTCAAGCAGTTGCAGTTGTTTAACTATTATTACCATTAGCACACATTCTAATAACAAGTGAGAGACAGACAAAAAGAATGAAAAACACAGAGAGAGCTAAAGAGAGAGAGAGAGAGAGAGAGAGAGAGGGGTTAAAGAGGTCTGTAACTAGTGAGTTGAAAGGCTAATCTTCAGTGTCAGTTGTAGAGTCATTTGAATAACCGACTGTATGATGAAAAAGCATGCTCTTTTACATTTACAGTCCAACAAAACAACATTTATGGGTCTGCAAACATCCCAAAACCAACCGATACGTTAAACTGCACACAACCCATAGAAATAATCTGGATACTCTTTGATAAATATTCTTAGATTCATATTCTCATTGAAGTGAAAAGCTCTCACTCCTATTACCAAAACAAACAAAACAAAAAACAGATATAGACTCTTTATTACAATGATTACTATCTCCTTACAAGCACACTTAACAAGACTGGACATGTACAGAGACATTGTCTCTCATTGGACAGTCTGGCCTCATTTACTATCCTCTAGTCCTCTGACAAAGGCCCTGGCACCACTGCTTAGAGGCTCCACGCGTGGCCAACATGTGGGAGATAATCCTGCTATTAGGGTAATCTTCTCAGTATGGCAATCGATGCAGAATATGCACAGTGCATATCAGCCCTTGTAGATGGCAAAATTAGGGTAAAAGAAAAATGATTTAATCACTAGGATTAAGTAAAAGAACAGGAGTGGGGGTAGGGGGGGGTGTCCTTGTCTGCCTGAAGAAATTAATTTGCTGAGCTGAGACGCCTAGGTTTGGTAGAACAGCTGTGACTGGTTTATCGTGTTTTTTTTTTCCTTTCCTTTCTGTCTTTCTTTCTTTTTTTTTTTTTATGACGATTACCTATTATGGATTGTGGCTTTGTGTTTTCTTTGTGCGCTATTCAACTACGCCCTTTGTGGCCTTTTTCAGATACATTATTTAGAAACAATTTAGATTACACAGTTCTAAATTTGAGTGTATTCTCAGCTAGTCAAACACTAAGAGTACTCATTTAATCCATGGTATGTTTCTTTTTTTCTTTCTTTCTTTTTTTCTTTCTTTTTTTTAACTGACCATTCCTTTCTATGTCATCTGGTAATAAAAGGGGGACAAATGAAGTGAGATGTTTAAAAGAGCCCCATTATAGCTTACAGAGCTATACTGACTGCTACTGACTGACAGGGTCAACAGTATGCAAATGTTTTATTTACACAGCTGCTTTGACACTGTAGAGCTTTTTCCTCTACGTAACCCTAAACTTAATGAAGTCAGACTCAAAACATTTCTGCACTTAATAAGGAATAAAAAAGTGCATAGGCTTTATAACCATAACACAGTTTTTATGTGCTAATTCTACATGCAACTGTAGTGTGTTACACTGCACACTCATACACCTGCTAATTAATTCATAATGAATGAAATATTACGCAGTTAATAAACTTAAAAGTAAATACAAACCCATGCTCATACACAAAAGTAAAAACGGAAAGTTTGATACAACTGTTTGTACCGTTTGCTTTCAAATTCGCCCGAAATTGTTAAGATGATGGATACTCAGAATATACACTTTGTATAACAGTGGTGGCTTTTCTTTGCTATTTCATGTGCTAAAGTTTTGTGAGTTTGTTTGTGTATTTCAGTTTGATGTGTGTGTATCTCAGCATATTACATGATACTGTGAATTACAGTTTGAAGGTTGGGCATACATAATCTGTTTTGTAATAGTAAGCTACTCTTTAGTCAGCTAGCATTAAGCACTGAAAGAGCAGTGCTACTTTAGCAGAACATTGTTGTGGCACATTGGCTCATCACATCAAATTAACGTGGCTCTTCCAATGAATATATTCCAACATGCACAGGGTGGTAACTGTAGTGAGGCTCTACTGTGTAATCCTCTGAAGGAATGGCAGGACACGAGATCTTAGCTGAAGGAAGTACAACACAACTAATTCTTTTTTTACAACTATTTCCAATCCTGTCAGCACCTTACTGCTCAGTAGCTATTATTATGGAGCCCTCATAGTGAGGTGAAGATCAAACATCATTCAAGTTTTGCACGACATCAACGTGATGCTATTCAAGTAATATCCAATTAAACCAGCAAACCAACACTTGTTGACCTTGACTGCCGGTGTGCGGTTCAGTACGAACACGGTTCAGCTAGATAGTCGTGTATTGATTCTCTCATGGGAATACTGTAACTGATATTCCTTTTACAGCGTAATACTGTTCATGTGATTAATGTGATGATGATGATGATGCTGATGACGATTATGATGATGAATGGTATTTGAGTCCAGTTTTGTCTTTGAGGGAGTGTGATGATGTACACAACTGTCAGAAGTTCTCATTTTATCATGTGCTTAGTGCTGTTAGTACATTGAAAGCACACTTTGAAATGTGTTTCTGTTTTTTTTCTTATGCTGATTTTTACGCCAAATGCTTCATAAACATCTTTTGCCAGTCAGCCTCCCCTCCTGCTTCTAATGTTCAGTGAACTGACTGGAGGTGAATATGAAGTGATTGGATCCACAGGGTGCCATGAGTGTCTTCCCTTAAATTGCTCAGACTAATATATACCCGTGAAACAAGCAACTGACGGTCTAGCTATAGTTCATCTTATGCAAAGAAAGTAAGCAGTTATTCAGACCAAAACCTTCCTTGATAAGTGTTGTCGTTTGTGAAACAAATCCCTCTCTCTGAGTTGAACTGACCTTAACTGCCCACTCTGTGGCTTTATTTGGGAAGGAACATACTGTAAATATACCATGACTTTAATACACGTTACACCATGTCGGTCTTCACTGTCTTGTGGTTTACACTTAATGTTCAAAAGGATGTTCAGAATAGTGTCATCTTGCCTGCTTGATCAGGATTACTCCTTTGACTGCACAGGTCACTTAAACAATGCATGACTTCCAGAGACATTTATCTGTAAACCTTACTACCCACCACTTTAGCGTTAGCTGTTAAGAAAGGAAGAGGCCTGTGGTTAAAACTAACTACTGAAAGGACCACTGTGTCTAGTTTGATGAGGGGTGAGAGGCATTAGTTTGCTTCCTTAGACAGAACAGGATTAAAGCTTATAATCCAACTGATTTTGGCAGCAGATGTCCAGCTAGACTGACCTCAAATCCTGTGGGCCTAACATGACAGACTCAGGTCTGTTTCATTTCTAATCAGGTGCAGTTGATTAGGCAGTCTCATATCACCATAAATATTATACCGTGAAGTCCACTGTTAAATGAATGTGGAACGCTAATGACATGGCAATAATATGCCAGTGTAACTGTATTCTGTAACATGCATTTTTTATAGCAAAAATGTCATTTAAAATGTCATCAGTATAATCAGTGTCAGTAAAACGTGTCACATATCGTGACCAAAGACATCAAACAGACATCAGAGAGGTCAGGTGCTTTGATAAACCACTGTACATCCAGCTTATTTTTGCTCTTTGTGTCCAACTGGGCAGTGCTCCCCTGAACACTGTTCCTAATTCTCAGCATAGATGAAAGAGTAGGTCAGGGGAAGGATGTAACCAAGGTGTTGCAAAGAAGAGTGGTTTAGTTTATATGTTCCATGTTACTCATTCCCTGTGATGTGCACGTTTACCAGAATACACACAATCTGCCAACACACCCTTTATTATGCTCTGAATGGCACTATGTTGATAAAGTCTTGGAAGATGTGTGTTAGGCATCCTCTGTACTGCCAAAAAAAAAAAAAAGAAAAAAAAAAATTCCATCCTATTGTTGCACTCCAGGGGTTACTTCATAAACAGGAAGTCAAACTTCTCATCTGAGAAAAAGCTTCCTGCAGAAATGATGTTACGCATACACACACACACAAACACAGTCTCTTTCTCTCTCTCTCTCTCTCTCTCTCTCTCTCTCTCTCTCTCTCTCTCTCTCACACACACACACACACACACACACACACACAGACAGTGACCAGATGGGAGATAGGTGTGAGGAGTGAGTTCCACCCAAAGGACACAGATCCTCTCTGAGCACTTGTCTTAGGCACAGAATAAGAGATACAACACAGGATATTAGGTTACCCCTACCTCTGATAGCACTAGTTAGAGAGAGGAACCAAATCCTTTGATATACTTTGTGTAGAGACAGTTAAAACAACTTGCTAGTGCTAATCCAGGATGTTTTGTTGATGTCTAAGATTATAAATTGTGATGGTTACAACTGTGTCCTGGTCGACACATATGGGCGTATTTTCTTCCCAAAGTCATTCCAAATAAAATAGGATCCATAAAGCAGTAGAAAGCATAGCTTGTTATGGTTTTGATCATGTGTGTAATTTGAATGTTTTCTTTAGCCGGACGTCATTGTTCATTTTCTAATAAACAGTATTTGGAGTACCCTATACGTCATTCCCTGACTCAGCATTAATAAATAAACAAGGAAAGAGACAATGCTTCGGGGGCCGTGAGAAAGGCATCTGGACTCTCACTCTGAGTGGATCTCACTGGAGCCAAAGATACTGAGAGATTCTGACTTCCACTGGGGAAGTGTGTCTCTCTAGATCTTCCTGCAAGGTCGTAAAAAAGAGAGAGAGGGGGAAGACAGATTCACTATACAAACTGGTTTGGGCCCTTTGAGAAATACAACACACACATACGTATCTAATCTGAAAATGATTTAATCCCGTATACGCACACCTTTGAGATTTTAGACGCTGCACGTTGTTTTCCTCCTGGAGAGGATGTTTCTGCTTTCATCATGTAAGTATTTGTGAAGTCAGGTGCACCTGTGTTAAATTGCTACAGTTGTAATGGCTCAGACTGAATTATAGGAGAAGCGGTTTATACGTTTATGTAGTTTGAGGCTTTAGTTTTATTCTCCAGGTTAAAGGTACCGCTGTTGTTTCCTCGGGATGTTGTTTTAAAGTACTGTTTCATGTGTGTTAGAAATAGGCTATGTGCGCAGTGTAAAGTGTGTGTGTGTTGTGTGGGCAGATCCAAAGGAAAGGAAAATATATGTGGGTAACTGTTCGATATCTGTTTGAAAGAACGAGGGAAAGCTGATTATTTTGATTAACTCAAGGTATCTTTTCTGGCTTCAGTTTTGGCACAGAGGTCCTTCCAAAGAATATTTGATTTTGATGCTTAGCTGAGCATGTATTGTATCTGTTCAGAGAGAGAAAGAGAGAGAGAGAGAGAGAGAGAACGTCTCAGCTGACCTTACCATGATAATCTAATCCCTGTCGAGTGCTTTTTTTAGAGAGCAAGTTAATGCCACCAGATTATACTCCAGGCCCACAGCATACCACCCAACCAAAAGCATCATGAATGCACATAGGAAAGGAGCTACTCTGAGGACTAGAGTGCAGGACTTAATGCTCACTGTGTCCAGATGTATCTCACCCTGCACACAGTCCCAGATGGTCTTATTAGGTGTGGAGGTCATGTTTGAATTCACATTGTGTGTGCATGCATGTACATGCGCTTTTGTGTAGGGGATCAACTGAAGTGTGTGTGTGTGTGTGTGTTTGTGTGTTTGTGTGTTTGTGTGTGTGTGTGTGTGGGGGGGGGGGTGTTTGGCTGTAAAATTCAAGCTTGTAATCATATTTTAATATGTATTCTGTATCTGTAACTTCGGCTCCTGTAGTCTGTCTCACTGCGGGTGAGTCTGCTTCCCAATGTTTTTGTAATAAATGTTCAGAGAAAATGTGTGTTTACTGAAGTATTATATCTGTCTCTGCTGTGTGTCTATGGCTCTTCTTTGTTATGAAGACGTTAGAGAAGTGCCGATGTTATATCACACTGCAGTGACTCGGTCAGCTGTTACATAACCCTTTACGCTGGTGGCTCTCTTTCTCTTTCATTCGGCCATACTTCCATCTCTCTCTCGCACACACACACACACACACACACACACACACAAACACATACACACTCTTGGCTGGCCCAGGACTGCCCTTTAACCCCTGAAACATATTGAAATGACATATTTGCCACTGTGACATTCATTTTCAGTTTTTACTTGGTGTATCATAGATCACACAGGGATAGTTAAAATTCTTTAAAATTTCAAATTGACCTCACTACACTGTTCTCTGTTTCACATTACTCAAGTGTATTATCAGTACAATCGAAATAAACCTTTGATCTGAAAATATGAATTTTCCTGCTGTAATTGGCAAGAATGTTCATTACGTGCACGGTGAGCAGAACTGAATGATCTATCAAGCAGCATGCTGAATGCCAAAAAAGAATAATCCTTGATTATTTGTTGTGTAACAGGGTTAAGGGTTTAGAGAGTGCTCGTTGGTTGCGGTAGAATAGGGAGTGCCTCCTGGACAGAACACTATCTCTCTAATCTGGGGACGTGGATGCAGAGTCTCCATGAAGCCAAGTCACAGCAGCCACAGTGTAATCTCATCAGCAGATGACCACCACAGATCCCCTAACACACATCCTGACCGACTGAGAGAGAGAGATGCCTCTTCTCATTCACTCGTCTTAAAATGTCCCGGTGGCATGGCAAACGATCCCCCGCCCAAAAAGTTTATGTCCACTTAAGTCCTCTTTTTTTTTTGTTTTATTTTTTTTTTTAAACGACCTTTTATAAAGCAGAGGATCGTACCCCGTTCTCGCCGTATTTGGCATGAAAATGATTATGTGCCATAAAACCAGTGCATGAGTGAAGATTACAGTCACGGTCTTTGTTTCTTTGTTCGGATGGAACAATTGTAGTATTTTGCCTTTGGCTTGCTTTTATCAGCATAGCATATTTTCAGTTTATTTATTTCTTTTAGCATTACAGAGATGTGATTGTGCACCACAGGGTCTATAGTGGTAGATTAGTCCTTTTGTAAGACAGAACCCCCTGATGCAGGCGCACACTGTATAAAGAAATGCATTTAAAGCCTAAGCTTGCTCTGACCTCAGTTATGTAGGTGCCCGTTATCTCTCAGGATCTGTATGAAAGCGTCGCTTTGTGATGTATTCTCTGAATGAATAAATACAAAAGAAAAGACTGGCGGCTCTACATATTTATACATCAACAACTTTGTGTCTCTGTCTTAGACAGCGCTGTTGTGAATTTAGTATATTTAATCTGGGATAAATCTAGAATTTTTTTTTTTTTTGGTTTGCCTGAAAATGTGTTGAATGTCGCTTGGCAGGGTACACAATTAAGTGTGGTCCGTGCCAGTATGTATACTTGCATACAACATGTTTGTATGGCATAGCTGTAAGTTGTAACATATGTGTATACATAGCAAAACATGCTGAACACATACACAGCCACTTGTTTGGCTCTTCGGCTGTCTGTTAGAGGGAGCATATGTATTGGGATCTGGCATGAGCTCTCTTTCACTCATTCACACACACACACACACATACACACAAAGATACACACACACACACACACTCTGGCTCAGAGCAGAGCACTAGCGTCCAGGCCATGGGGAGTTTGTGCTGAGCTGGTCCGGCCGTCAGGTTGAATAAACGTGAGGACAGCTGACTGGTCATGGCTATTCATCAGCAGAAGAAAGAGAGGCCAAGGGAAGAATGGAACCAGTGCTCAGGGCTGCATGTCAGGGATATGGGCCTGTGTGTGGTGTTATTTCCTATTTTTGACTGTTAATCTAGGTGTGTGGGTGTGGGTGTGCATGCGTGTGTGTGTGTCTGTTCGCACATTGGGTAGTGGGTAGAAAACATGACCTTGTCTTATTTATTTATTTATTTATTTAGCAAATATCATTTTAGCGAAGATGTTTCTTTTTGTGTGACGTGCCTTGTACTGAAACCTGTTTTTGATGTTTTTTTTGTTGTTTTTTTTTTTATTATTTGTCCCCCCAGCATATGCAGTGTGATTAACCTCCAGTTATATAATATTGTTTTAATTATTATCTCATCAGTAAATACCTAGACTGATGTTATGTATGTACTAGCTTAGCTCATACTATTCCTCTGCCAAAAGGGGACCTGCAATGTGAACAAAGAGAGAGTGAAACAGCAGACAGAGGTTAGAGAAATATATTGCAAAGACAGCAGGGAAGAACCTCAGTCAGAAGACTAAAGTAACGGGGAAGCATTTTTGAAGGTCAGCTGTGTTGGTTTGAGATAACTCATCAGAAGCTATGGGAATCGGTAGCTATCGTAGCCGGCTTCATTTTCATTAAAAGTTCTGAGTGAAGATTTCACTGATCTGTGTGTTTTTCATATAGACACTATATTGCTCAGGTCTACTGTCTTATTTCTTAACAAGGGTATTCATGAATCCTGTTAAGTAAATGTATTTAGTATCTGGGCACTCCCATTATGAACAGCACAGGCCTTCCAATTATACTAAACCTGAATATGTTTGTTTACTGTGATTCACAGAGACTATTTTTTGCTGGTTTACCCAATTATTTGGGTTCACTTAACCCTTAATTACAACCTTTGGGGCATCCTCCTCTTGCCATGTCAGCAGCCAACACTGCAGTCTCCATAATCCAATATGACAGTGTCAGCTCCAGCACCTGCTATCATCCACAGTTTTACTCTCCAGTGATATGGGCCCCAGTTATGGGAGAAATATTAACGTGCTTAGGAAAAACTGGCCAGTCCTCAGCTAAGACAAGATCTGGAGGGTTCCCCCTTTTGTTTGGCCTGACCAGACATGTTTCTGGCAAGGACCAAACATAGGCAGGACCCCTTTCCTCAACAATGGCCATGCTGGACCCCCCCCTGAGGAGGTATGGACATGAGCTATTGTGACAGTTTTGGTGGGAATGACACAATGAGATTTGAACTGGGGATTTGGGCTTTGCTGAATTGTTTGAGAATCACAGACTCTTTACCCAGAGGGAACGTGATGTTCCTGAGCATGTTTTTCACACATTTGGCAAGGCAAACAGCTTAAACGCAAAAAAGAATTCAAAGTAACAAGCTATCAAACAACCAACCAAAAGAACAGATGAAAAAAACAAAAAACAAAAAACTACAAGTTCAGATATCAAATACGATAAATTTGCATTAGACATCATTTATGAAATGAAATGTTAAATAAATGACCATAATCTCCAAATAATCTCAAAATAAAAGTCACGATAATCTCCGAATTCCAAAATGAAATTAATGTCATGAAATTTATTTATATTGCCCAAAATAGACCAAATTGTGACAGTCAGCTGACCAGCTACAGCAAAATTTGTCATCTTTGACAAACTAGGGAGAACAAAAGCCACTCCAGGATCTGTTTTTTTTCCCCTCCTTGCTGTCCCAACACATCTCATTTGTGGTTGAGTAGCTCTAACAGTGTGTCTGGGTAAACAGGACATTTGGTAGAGGACAGACACACAGCTCAATTTGAAAAATGCACTGATCCTGCATTGATAGAGCCCCAAGATGAGCTCAACTGTCTGGGGATAAGTAGGTCAACAACGCTGAGGTAAGCCCTCTGAGAACAGGCACGTTTCAATAATAACCCCACTGCTGTTGTGTGTGTGTGTGTGTGTGTGTGTGTACGTGTGTGTGTGTGTGTGTCTAACACATCACCCAGTCAGGAACATGACCACTGGGACAAGATGCTCTGTTCATTCACTTACTAAAAATCAAAACAGTATAAGTTGTTCATAAACAACATTAGAAAAGATGAACGGCTATTACTTTGAAAGTTTAATCAGTCGTTTTGTGTTTTTCGGTATAAAA
The DNA here is from genome assembly GCF_902362185.1 of Chanos chanos. Classification (NCBI taxonomy): domain Eukaryota; kingdom Metazoa; phylum Chordata; class Actinopteri; order Gonorynchiformes; family Chanidae; genus Chanos; species Chanos chanos. The sequence continues at coordinate 13,078,851 of NC_044506.1, read as the reverse complement.
CCATGTTTGTTACTTGTGCAAAACAGCTTAACTGCACTAAAAAGTGCCAAGAGCTGATAAAAAGAAGGTGTTTTGAGTCTTGTCTATTCTGAGTAGTAAATAATAAGCTTGGTATAAGAAAAAAAAAAAGATTTCTATTGTGCTCTAATCTCTGACCTCTATACTACGTCACTTTGTTTTATGCGTGTGTTATAGCAAATAACAACTACACTTTGTTTATCTTGATAAGCTTGTTATTTTAGTGTTATTTTCTCAGAGGTTCGTAGAGGTAGTGGAGTGGCTCTTTGTGTCTGTCTGATGAAATGTGGTTGGTTGATAATGGATTATTGATTGGTGGGTGAGTGGGCTGGCCCTGAGGCCTCATCCTGGATGTCTCTCTCCTCCCCAGTGCTGAATGCAGCGCTTCACGCTTCACTACACACACTCAATTTAGGCCCCCAAGCAGACGGCTATCGCTCATTCCGTACTGAGGACTGAAGCAGTGCAGAGGCTGGCACCGCTGTCCTTAAGACACACACACACACACTCACACACACACACACGCACAAAGAACAAGTACAGAGATATTCAGATATAGTGTTCGCTGAGACATACGCTTGATATTCTGTTAAGCATTGTAGAAATTTCTTAGGACAGCTCATTTCTACATAATTGAGACACTTTTTGGTACACTTGGAACTGCTGGAAAACAAGACAAAATGGCAGGATATCCTGATTCCATTCAGGGGTGTGTGCTTGTAGAGCTAAAATAGTTAATATCCTTCTTGGTGTAACTATTGCATGTAAAGGGCTTGTAGAGTGGTGAGTTTGCTGACATGTTTTCCTCTGATCATTCAGTCATCTGTTATACTCTCTGCTTGGTCAATCTGCGTGTGAACATGCAAACAAAACAAAAACATGCCCCTCAGGTTGTTGTCTCTCCCCCCTCTCTCTGTCTCTCTCTCTCCTCCCTCTTCTTCCTCTTTTTGTCTACCTCTCTTTCTTTATGACTTTTTTAAGCATACAAGAGTATAAGAGAGATCAAACAGAATGTAAAACATGTAACTAAGTACAATCAGCTTCTTCTAAAATACATGACCCTATACCTCAGACATTGTTAGATATGATCTTTCTTGGTAAGCATAAACGTAGGTGTTGGACTCTAAATGGAAAATTGGATTTGAAGTGAGCAAAGCGCACGAACTTATATTTAATTAAAACAAGTGTTTATTGCCTAACCCTATTACACACACATATGCACACACACACACATGTCTAATTCATGGGCTGTGTCCTCACATCATATAATTTTTTTTCCTCTTTTTTTTTTCATCAGGTCATAAAAATGAACCAGATCCTCCTAGAGGTATGATGATTCATTGTGGAAGTTGGTCCAACTGCAACACTAAAAACAAAGATACATAATTGCTAGGAAATCAGAGATGACTTTTATGGTGAAGAGAACTTTTACTGAAAACGTATGACACAAGTAGACAAGTTCATAACACAGAACAAATTGGACAGCAGATAGCAGAGCATCCAAACATCAAGACCCTGACATGGAGGTCGAGCAACAGGAGGTCGCAGCCGAGGAATCCCTTTCCAAGGCCAGTCCCACTGGCCCTGACGAGAAGTCTCATGGCCACACATGTGAGCTGTGTGGCCGAAACTTTCCTTTCCTTAGCTCTCTGTCCCAGCACATGAGGAAACACACTGGTGAGAGGCCGTACAAGTGTCCTCATTGTCAGTACCGTTCGGCGCAGAAAGGCAGTCTGAAGGCCCACGTTCGTACCCACAAGCTGGATGGTCTCACGCAAAGCCCCGCGGATGGTGAAGAAGTGGAGGAGGAAGATCAAGAAGGGGGTGTCCCTGAAGCACAGGATGGTTGTTCTAGCCCCACTGAGAGCACCTCTGCCTGCAACAATGTCATTAATGGTGAGGAGACCACCAAGAGGCGGAAAAAGGGGGTCAAGAAAGAGAAACTGGTTAGTGAGGGCAGCAAGCAGTCCTTCCAGTGCTCCCTGTGCAGAAAGAAATTGTTTAGCCAGGCTGAGCTGGAGCAGCACATGCAAGAGATTCACAAGGTGTTTAACTGTCAGCTGTGTAGTTTTGAGGCCTCACAGGAGGATCAGCTTCTGGCCCATGTGGAGAAGGTACATTCCTCAGAGGAAGGTGCCACCACACCAGAGGGCCTCACTGTGGATGGGGCAGGAGAGGAAAACGAGGGCGTCAGAGGGAATTTTCCATGTGGGCAGTGTGATCAGGTGTTTACACAGGCCTGGCTTCTCAAGACACATATGAAGAAGCACCAAGGATCCCTGGACCACGGTTGTCGCATCTGTGGACGCCGCTTTCGGGAACCCTGGTTCTTACGAAGCCATATGAAGACCCACAGCACTAAAACAAAGCCCAAAAGTGAATCAGATCCTCCAGCTACCATCAACAATGTGGCACAGGATGAGGCAGGGCTTGTAAATGATGTTTGTCTCTATGAACTTTGCGCCAAATGTGGCAACTTCTTCCATGATCGTAAGAGCTTGTGGCTGCATGAAAAAGTCCACAAACACATTTCCGATGGTCGCAGTGTGAGCCCCACCCGTCAGTCTCCGCATGTTGACGATGATCCGCAGTCTCCCGCTGGAAAGAGACGCTTCTTGGAATGCTTGAACCTGAGACCAGCAGGGACAGGAGAGAATCTTTTTGAAGGTAGCCTTGGGAAGCGAATTCCAGAGCTGGACCCAGTGAGCAGCTACCAGGCCTGGCAGTTGGTCACCAGAGGCAGAGTGGTAGAGGTGTCAGAGAAAAGCCTTGGCTGGGAGGAACGACTAGCAGATGCAGATGTAGCATATGATCGGGAAAAAGGAGAGTATGTGCTATTAAAGCAGGACAAAAGGAAGAGACAGTTAGAGTCATCTCCTGGAAATCCTAGCAGCAAGAAGAGGCGAGGGTCTGCAAACCAAGTTTACAGTCAAAGCGGTCATGCTGGCGGGGTCACTCCTCATGGCAACAGCGAGAGGAATGGGCCAGCCATTACAGGCGACCTTAGCCCAGATAACTGCAATGACTTGGAATATCGTCCCTCTTCCCGCACTAGTCGCAAGAATGCCAAAACTAAGACCTCAGAGTGCTTGGAGTGTGGGAAAGGTTTCCGCACTCACCAGCAGATGGTGATACACATGCTTATTCGACATGGTGGCCTAAGTGATGGCACAGAGGATGGGTCCCACTCTGCTGGCCTGGGCAGCACTTCTAGACCTGCAGACTCTGCATCAGACTCTCCTGCAGCCAGTGCCACCAGGGAAGCAAGACAAAGAGGTCAGCCAGGAGATCAAGGTATGTGGAAATTGGGATGCAGGGACATAAGAACAAGAATATTGATTAAAATGTTATATCTTAGACAACAATATACTACTTTAAAAGAGAAACAAGTGGCTCAGACATTATCATATTACAGCTGTAGACATTAGCGGCTTAAGAAAATGTTTGCTTATGAAGCTTGTAGAAGATTAATGAATTGAGACAGTGTTCGTTTTTTCTGATTTATATCACTTTGACACTCTGTGGCTCTTACATGCCTTATTTTGCACAGTAAAAATCAGATACAAATTTCACTGATGTTGAATTGACTCAATTGAAAATGTGGCAAAGCTGCAAATTTACTGTACATTTCTTAGCCTCCAGATTAAAACGGAGGGAGAGTAATATGCAGGATATAGTCTGGGATCTAAACGTTTATCCTCCAGATGACCAGAAATGACACTGAGTCAAGGATTAATGATGGATAATATGAAAAAGGCTTAGCAGCTATAGAGAGCTCACATAATCATAATCTACAGAAAACACACAGGGGAGACTCTTTGATTGTTTTTACTTGCTATGAATAGTTATATGTAATTATAAATGAGTGTGGGTTTTTTTTTTTTTTTTTTTTCAATTTGAGAACTGTGACTGAAAACTTTGTGTGTTAAAAACAGTGTGTCACTGTTTTGCTGTTACGCTCTTGATGATCAGAACTCAGATGTACTGCACTATATTTGATTGAGCAAATGAGAAAATGTACAGTGTCTAGGGCTGTGAGAAGTGGAGAAGAGGGGCATCTTGTGGAGATACAGAGAATCACAACTGAAACAGTGAAAATAAGCTATTTGAGCTAGGACAGTGTTCCTCGCATCCAGTCCTGCGGGGCTGGGGTCCTGTTGTTTTACACCTGTACTACATAAAGAGAATCTGATTTTTCATTGGGAAACAAGTGTGTGTACTCCATAGCCAGTCAAAAGCTATAAGGGTTTATTAATAAGAATACTAGCAAGACTTAGACCCCCCAGGATTCAATTTGGGGAGCCAATGTCCCCAAATTGAGAGAGAGAGAGAGAGAGAGAGAGAGAGAGAGAGAGAAAGAGAGAGATAGAGATTACTCATTCCAATAAGAAAATAATTGCATACATACATATATATGTATATAATCTCACACACACATGCACATGTATGCACGTACATACATGTAAGTATGTTTTCCCGTAATCATGCCATTGTCACAACTTGTCTAATGTGGCATATTTATCTCTTTTGGCATGTCATGAATTGAACACTTTAACATGAATTCCTCAATCAGATTTTTTGTATACAAGCCCCATTGTCACCTGTCCTTTTACCTCCTTCTGTGCTGTACTGAGGTATGTAAATAGGCCTGCACTGAGCAGCTGCACTTGATAATAATCTGACTTCCTGTGCAACAAACGGATCAGTGTTAAATCCATGCAGCTGCTTTGCCTGTTTTTGGTTATTTAGAAAGCAATAACAGCCACTGATTTGTCAGGTTTTCTGCTGGCTGACTGGCTCTAAACCCCACTTTGCATGCTATTTCTGAACTTCCTGTCTCAGGAAGATACAACTTCTGAAGATGTATGTGAATTCTTTCCACTTTCACTCCCTTTTTCTGTGTAGACCTCACACAAGACAAGTCCCAATAAATCTCTGAATTTTAGCTGTGTTTCCACTTTAGAAGAAGAAACACTGTACTTATTTAGTTATTCATATATTTATGATCTAATAAAATTTTGTCCTCAAAACCTCATTACTTAAATGTATTCATTAAATAAGCAGGTCATGAAAAGTCCAAAGTGGATATAAAGCCAAACCAATAACACATGGTAGTTATTGGACATGCAGCTGTGGATTAGAAATGATCCATTTGTGTGGCAACCTCTGAACGCTGTCTTCCCTGCCTTTTTTTCGCCATTTTCCTTGTTTTTGCCTTTTTGGATTCAATTTGCTGCAAAAATTCAATGGCCACCCATAATGCTTCATATCCCAAACAGTGTCCAGTGAAAATAAATAGCTCTGAGAGTGAAAACTGTGAATAGCATTAATGGTAAGATTTACTAGAAAGGACTCCCTGTCTAATTTGGCTGAATCTCTGCCCTTCTTAGGCAGTTTAGCTGCAGGAACTACAGAAAGCCATCAAATTTAAACCAGATGGCTGAGAAAGAGAGAGAGAGAGAGAGAGAGAGAGGGAGCGAGGGAGGAGCTACTGGTGTGAACGAGGGAGCTCATATCTCACACAGGCCAAATGTAAACAAACATATCCTTGACATATGAGAGGAAATGCATCACAGCTTGTTCCCAGATCCTGTAGATTTTCTTGCTGTATTCTTGCCTTTGTCACGTGAGCCAAAAGAAGGCGAACTTTGGTTGACAGCCACTGATTAGATATATTTTCAGATATAGTGCCATCTTCTGGTTTAGTTCCATAATGAATAGCTGAATTGTTGTTGTAAGTATAAATTCTTTGGTATGTTTTAACATTATTTGCAGTTATATCAAGATTTTCAATATATTTTCAAGAAATTGTAGTTTGGTACAATTGCAAGTCATCAAAAATAATTGTTTCAATAAAATAAAAGTACTGTAAAATGTAGTTACTTTCAGCCCTTGGACTTTGATGGAACATTTCATTATATGAGTGTCCTTGATTATGCTTGATTATGCTCCTAGAGAAACAATAATAGTATCACATACTGAATGTGCCTTTGTGACAGGGAAAAAATCACTATATTATCACAATATTCTTAAAAAAAATTTTCTCAGAGTTCCACATGTGACTATTTAGCACAAACATAAAGTTTTGATACACTTGTGCTAATAAATCACATGTCATATGTGGGGTCATCGGTCCCTAGTTTTATGGTCTAAACAACATCATCAGACCAGGTAATAATAGATACTGTCAAGTCACTGTGAAATCATGGTACGAGTTATGGTATAAGGCTGCCATCTTGTGGTTTGGGACAGACCCTACTTTCTGATTAAAAGTTGGCTGTATTGTTTTACTGGATCCTGGAATGCAAACCAGAAAAGAACACTGAATGTCCAGATTCCGTATAGAATGAATACCCCCCACTGTTTGTCAGGCTTTTTTTTTGTGTGTGTGTAACAGTAGCTATATTTCAATGTAGTAATTACATAATGATCTTCCAATACTTAATGCAGTTTCTATTAAATAATATTACCATGACCAATACTAAGTCTCAGTATCTGTGTACCCTTTGTTACAGATAAAAAGCCATACACATGCAGTCACTGTGACTTCTGCACTTCAAGCTCTGCTGCCATGGCAGCACACATGCAGACCCAACATGCGCTCATCAAGGAATGGGAGAAGAGACAGGGCGCCTTCACCAGTACACTAAACCAAAGCCACGCACAGCTCAGCAGCACCCTGTCCTCTGCTTACAGAGGTTTCCCTAGGCTGAGGCATGCCCTGCTACAACAACCCTATTGGCCCTACAACACCTCATGTCACCCAGAGGGATCAGGCCTGCGAAGCACAACCTCTCCCATTAGAAAAAACGAGACGCACCGGGAAGGGAAGGGCAAAGGGGACAGAGAGTCTAGCTCTGATGACAACACTGATGCCAGTCTCCTTAATCTGTGCATAGGGGGTGGTGACCCAAAAGAGGGAGTGTCAAAGCCCTCTCAAACTACCCTGGTCAGACACCAGTGTCCATATTGTTCCCATGCTACATTCTACCCAGAGGTCCTCTGGATTCACCAGCGTGTCGCACATAAAATTGACAGCAGCGTGCTGGCTCCAAAATGGGCGCCCAGAAATGGCTTTAAGAGTATCAAATCTTCACTTGAATTCAAGAGACGCACGGGACCTCCTCCTTTCCTGGAGGGCAAGGACTGCCCGTCTCTGCCCCAAACACGGACGTCGCGTACAAGCCCACCTGAACCCAGCCCTTCGGGAGCAAAGAAGACAGAACCTCGAACGAGCAGTTCCGAGTCCGGTTCTTCACTGACGAGGGGACATCTGCCAGCTTCGGGCCCCTCGGGGGCGTCCCCTCAGTCTTCTAAACAAAAGGGGAACAGGTCAAAGCTTGATGAGTTGGCATGCAGCACCAAACCCAAAACTGAAGCACAGCAAAGCTGCTCTTCTGCAGCCACCTCTGTGAAGCCTTCAGCCAGCTCTCAGAGGTCCTCATTACCCAGCCCAAAGACAGGGAGTAGAGTGATGGAGAGCAGCCTACTTCCTCAAGAGGGTCTGCGGTTTATGCTCTCCAGTAAACAAAACCCCTCAGAACACAGGACAACGAAGGCTTCTTCCCAACACACCCCTGGTAGAGCTGACCAAATTGTCCAGGCCATGCATTCCTCTGCCAGCTATGATCCCTGGGGCAGACTGGGCATTGGAGGACCTTCAACTCATGCACAGCTGAAGAGGGAGCTGTCGACAGACTGCCCAGAGGCTACGGGGGACATTTTAAATTTCCTCAAGAATTGCAGCCCTCAAGACCTGGCCACCCTGTACCACCACTGGGGCTTCAGCAACGCCATGCTGGAACAAGCAGGTAAAAAGGGATTTAGTCCCCACATTCGTGACACATACTCTTCTTATATATATTTGTATATACAACACACACATACACACATACAAATACATACATATATCATCAAAAGGCATCCAAAGAATCATAAAAAATCATATACTTATGCACATATACTTTGAAACTTTATCTAAAACCACTGAAAGACTCCAAGGAGGTTTTTCTAAGTTGTTTATAATTATGAAAAATTTTTGAATGCTTCCCGCTTGGACCCCATGTTTGCAAGTATGTTTTTATGTCGGATTTCTCTGAAGCCTGTGTCATCTGTATCAAGAGATTCCTGTGACAGATCCACACAGTTCATTTCAGTTCAGCTCAGTTTTATTAGTCAAATGTAAGTTAACACAGGGTCAATGTTACAATGAAATGTATTACACGAGAGAAACAAGTCAACTCAGCGATAAGAGCATTAGTCGTACAAAATACAAATGTAAGATAAAAGATATTAAAATAAAAAATGGTATGAGCTATAAATAAAATATAACACTATACACATGAACGAAAAGGAGGATTAATGTACAAAAAGTGATGAGTGTATAGTCTTTAGTATTGTGCGTATTGCACAGTATTGCACCCTCATATGTTCATGTTTTAGTCATCACTATAAAGGTAAATATAAGGTTAAATACACCTTAAGTATACTCTCAACCTTCAAGAAAGTTTCAAAAAGGAAACAAAAGGAAACAAGCTTATCTTCTGTTGCTCACCAATGTAATTTTGTGCAGTAAATCTGTTTCAAACAAGTTAGGACATTATAATGTCACGTGGCTAACATGATGCTTCTCAGAGGACCTCTCTGTGGACTTTTGTAATGGATTAGATGAAACAGACACGAGATCTGTTGTGGATTATTAAGTTTCTGCATTAACATCCTTACCAAGGATTGTTAAGGGGCTTTGTGACCTGCTGAGACAAGTGAAGATTGATGTGTATGGTCATCACTAATCAGGACAGAGATATTAATAATTTAACAAAGAAGCATTAACACAATGCTTTTACTTGCCACACATGAAAATAACAAAAAAGAATTGGCAAGGGCTAAGTGGCATGCACGCCATCCCATATGTAGAAGGTTAATGGAACTATTGAGTAACGTCTTCATCCACATGCAAACTGCGAAGTGTGCAAGAACCAATTTAGACAGCCAACGCTGAAAGGCATTTCTTGCTTTAAACAACATGCCTCCAACACCGTGTCAGGCAATCTCTGAGGGGTTACAACGCCCCTGTGCCACGAATATGCAAAGTACCAGACAGACAGAGAGAGAGAAAGAGAGAGAGAGAGAGAGAGAGAGAGAGAGAGAGGGAGAGAGAGAGAGCGAGAGAGAGAGAGCGGGAGAGAGAGAGAGAGAGAGAGCAGGGGGAGAGAGAGAGAGAGAGAGGGAGAGAGAGAGAGAGAGAGAGAGAAAAGGGAATCAAATTAAACCACCAGCTGCTTTGAAAACTGATGATTGCTGGATTCTTATTTGTTTTTCTTTTTTAGATTATTTATTTATTATTATATTTTTATTCACTTTAGTTTGAAGACAGTTGGCCAGACGGCAGTCAGTGGAGGCTGCTATGTTCAGAGTGCCTTCATTGTTGAACTACTGAGAGACAGAAGACCTCTCTGTCAGCTGTCTGGCCTGATAATATCAGCCTCCTCTTTAGCCCTTTGAGTCACATACAATAAAGTGACCTTTCCAGTATTAGTTTTTCCTTTTGTTTGTCCCATCCGCCGTGCTTCCTGTTAGCACTGTTCATGCATGCTAATGGCTGAGGGACGCATGTTTACTGAGGCCAGCAGAGGGGCGTCATATGCTGCTGCCACCCACATTCTCAGTCAGTTTGTCACCAGGACGACACAGGCTTGGGGTCAGGACAGGTAGATACCCAGCACCAGGTGATGGACAGAAAGGATGGGTGGGGGGGTTTGGGGGGTTCTGTCGGCACTGTCTAAGAGCCCCAGGGGATGCAAGGAACTGGCCTGCTCCACGTTCCACTCCATCCCTATTACCTCAGCGGCCGGCCTGCTGCCACATGGGTGTCCAGCCGATTGGGCGGCACAGCAGAGGTTTGACAGAGTAGGGGTGACGGCTGGGAAAGCGTATCCAGCTGCTCGGCTGGAGGAGGAGAGGAGGAGAGAGAGAGAGAGAGAGAGAGAGGGAGCGAGGGAGGGAGCAGCACACCTGACATGTGACACGGTAGCACAGATGAGGGCACATCATGGGGCGATGCTTTTAATTCGTGGTAATTTATGCGGCCACTCGGGCCCTGTGCACGTCAGCCTGTCAGCTGGCTGGCATGATGCGGTGTGACAGCTCTCATCCAGGCCCTGAAGGTAGCCTCACATAATGACACATTAGACATACTAATGATGTTTGCTGCTCTCTCTCTTTCTCTCTCTCTCTTTCTCTGTCTTTTTCTCTCTCTCTCTCTTGTGGCATCTACATGTTTTTCCTCTTTAACTTTGTTTTCCTTTCAAATCATGCACAGCTGGGATGGTGAGGTCAGGGGTTCAACAAGGAGAGCACATCTGCCCTGTGTGTGGGAAGAGTTTCAGCCAGCCCAGCCACTATCGCACACATATGAGATCCCATACAGGTAAACTGCACTTATGCATACACCACATCTGCACATATTCAAGTATCGGAGACACACACACAAAATATCCACACGCAATGTCCTCCATACACCTAATCCTGAATATTTTTCTCAGTGCCGTTAAATGCTGTTTCTGTGTGTGTATGAATATACATGTTTGTGTCGCATATTATTATATGTTTGTACCCATTTGTGTGTGTGCGTGCATGTGTGTGTGTGTGTGTGTGTGTGTGTACTTGTACAGCTATCCTTGTGAAGACCAGTTTTAGTTTTAGAATTTGGGAGTGAGGACATTTTGGCTGGTCCTCACTTCTTCAAAGGGCTGTTTGAGGATTAAGACTTGGTTTTACAGTTCAGGTTAGAATTAGGTTTAGATTAGCGTAAGGGTTAGGTTTAGGCATTTGGTTGTGATGATTGAGGTTAGGGTAAGGGGCTAGGGAATGCATTATGTCAGTGAGTGTCATCGCATAGATAGAAGTACAAATGTGTGTGTGTGTGTTTGTATGTGTGTGCGTGTGTATGTGTATGTGTATGTGTATGTGTGTCTGTGTGCGTGTGCGCGCACACTTGAGTCATCTTTCTGTCCTTGAATGAAACAACCTCGTTTTTTTTTTTTTTTCTCACAAACATATTTGCTTGTGACTCTGACCTGTGAAAAATCGTATACATTATTAATCAGATGTCAGTTATGGAGATGTAATTGCGCATGTTAATGAACTGCCTGGCCACCAGTCCAGCAGAATGACCATCAAATGCTCACTTCATGTATGTCACCAAGTACATTGCCCAAAATGAAATGAAAAAAAAAAAAAATGGAACTCCTCCCTTTTTCATTTCAATCCTCATAACCTTTGAGGAAATACTTCCATTGTACAGATTTTTTAATGCAGTTTACATGCACCTCGACCCTCAGATAATAGTCATGTGCTATGTGTAATTGGTTAAATGAACAGTCTCCTTCACTTTGTCAAGCAGACAGTGGTTAGGGAAGCAAAGCAGTGTGATGAGTAAGTTTGTAAAAGAGCGTGTGAAGGTTGTGTGTGGAAGCCAGCATGATCCCAAGTGACAGAGGCCAAATGGTATATTATACAGGCAGAGGCCTCTCTCCACACATAGAGTTATAATCAACGTCATCAGTGATTGCTTTCTTCATTGTGAGCATTCAAATGAAACAGGGCAGGAGCCTGGGGCTTCCATTAGCATACTCGCTAACTCTGTATGTCATCTTAAATTGGTAGTTTCAGTTCACTGTCTGCTGCTGCCTTGCTAACTGGTGATGCTAATCTATGATGGTCCCGACTAATGTTAACTGAATGTGTGAGTCTTGTTCGCTGTCTGAGACCTATAAAATGGCTTCCCTTCTCCATTTTCTTTGTGAGCGCTGCTTTGAAATGCCCAGGTAGGCAGTAACAAAACTGTGAAAACATCACATATACTGGAACAGTGACAGGACAGTACATTTAGCGTTTTTTTGAATTTTGCTCAAAGTTGTTCCGTCATTTCATGTCATGGTGGAAAAAAGAAAAAAGTATCAAAGCCATCTCACTTTGATCTTTATTTTTTTCTGTTTTTAACTGGACCCCTTGTTCCCACAGTGGTATTAGAGTCCATTGGACTCATGGGAACTGGAGTTCAACCACTGCAGAGGCCCCCAAACAAGTACGTTCCATCGCTCATTGGGATGTGTTGTGTGTATGTGTGTGTGGGTGTGTGTGTCTCTGTGTGTGTGTGTGTGTGTGGGGTTTTTTTTCTTTGTTTCATTGGGAAGGTTTAACCGTTTTTGTGGCACTGCTCACTGCCATCATTTCCCATAGTACCCTATGCAGCGATGTCACTCCAGTGTCACTAACTGTCTGCCCCTTTCACAACAATCATCCCTTAGAACTTTCCAGGCTCTACATATTCACACTGATATACCTGCTCTGTCTGAGATGTTCTGTAGACACTGGAAGCGCAAATGGATTACATTTTTTGTAAGCACAAGAGAAGTGCGAGTCGTCTGCAAGGATGCCTCCCTTAATGAATTACCCCTTTGCATGTGTTGCATATTACCAATGGCTAAATCAGGCAGAGACGAAAGGTCAAATTAAATATGTACCCTTGCCTCTGCCATGTACTGACAATAACCTTTAATGTAATTTAGTGGGGTTGTTTTTCAATGGGAATTTCACTTTATTTTCCCTTAGGGACAAGGGCGGATGCCCCTGCGGAGTTTTCACCACGCATAGACCTTATCAGGGCTTCGAGTGAGACTCCTGCTTCAGATAGCCTTGATTAATTGTGTCTGTCTTCTGTTTTTATGAGCGGTGATTTATGATAATGCTCCTTTTTCAGCTTCTCCAAATGACAATTATTTCCTTGTTGGTAATTCATTCATTTTTCAAAAATAATAATACGGTGCAATTGAATGGCAGTCTCATTTGTTTTGTTCAGGTGTGTGGGATATTTTTATGCAATCGGTGAAGACAACGTTGTACATCAGTCTAATTAAACAGTGAGCGGAGGACCTGTACAATTATTTCTCCACTAAGCCAAAAGAGAGAAAGACGAGGGGAGAAAAAACTAGGTCTGTGTGTGGTTGTCAAGTATGCCTTTCTCGCAAACTTGATATGCCCAGAGTTTAGGCATCCTCCTTTTGGATGACGTCTTTTTGCTCAGGGGAACATAGGCAGTGATACTTCTGTCTCCCAGTTTCTCTGTTTGTACGAGCAGCTGACAGAAACAGAAAACAAAAGGCTGACGTCCCCCTCGGGGTAAACAGTCAACCGTCTCCATATGGCATGTCATCAGCCCATCAATCATAACCACAGCCCCTCCCTGGTGCTCCCAACCTGTCTGTGCTCTACCTTAAGAAAAAAAAAAACAAAAAAAAGGCACTGCTTTGACAAGCAGCACAACACCACCACCATCTACTCCCTCTCTCCCTCCATCCATCTCTCTCTCTCTCTCTCTCTCTCTCTCTCTCTCTCTCTCTCTCTTTCTCCTTTTGGCTCTGACCCTCCCTTTCCCTTGTGTGTTTGTTTGTTCCAGGTGAGAGACCTTTCCGATGCCGCTACTGTCCCTACAGCGCCTCACAGAAAGGAAATCTGAAGACCCACGTCCAAACAGTGCACCGTCTCGCCTTTGACAACACGCAGTACCCAGATGGGAGGCTTCGCCAGGGTCCGTCCACTGACCCAACCCATTCCACCCAGCAGAAGTCAAGGGAGCAGCCCCTCTCAAAAGACTCGGACTAAGAAACATTTTCCGGCGCGGATTTACATGCACATACCGAATGAAGGCATTATATCCTCCGGTGCCATGCACTACCCTATCAAACCAGGCTCTTACTTGCTATTCTATACTTCAAATGCCAGCTCAGAACTCCAAACCAAAGTCATCTGAGTTCTTCTCTCCATTCACCCTAAGACAATCAACCATCACCAGTAAATTCTCTAGACTCAACCTTGTGAGGGTATGGGCTGCACTTAAGAATAATCTTTAAAGAAGCAATTAAGCATGGCTGATGCTATTAACTACAGATCATTTTTTTTCTCTTATTTGAAGGAATTACCCTGTTCCTATCGCCCTTGACCATAGGTTTGTTATTTGACTCTTGAGGTTAGTTTAAAATGCTTAGTTTAATTTGCATTTGCGTTAAAATTCAAGACAAAAGTAAGGGGGTCACCTGATGGACATCAGTAATGCCAATCATGGATTAAACAACTACATGTTTACATCAACAACTGGCAATCTTTTACAAACACATTCTCCCATTTACCTAGAATTCGCTAAAACAGTACTTGAGGGCAAGGCAAGAGTTCTTCAAAGCATAAGGAGATCATAGAGAGTAGTGTTTTGAAACCTGTGCGTGTGTGATCCCCCCCTTTTGAAATGCTGCTTCTGAACTCCTGGAATGAAAAATTGTAAAATGAACTGATAGCCTTAGAGTTAACCGTGTGTAAAGTATATTTGTGTGTGTTTGTGAGAGTGTGCACATGCACAGGACTAAGCGTGTGTATGTGTCAGTGTGTGTGTGTGTGTGTGTGTGTGTCTTTGCAAATGTGTGTGTTTTACACCTCAGGACTTCATTAAGATAAGATTCCAAAGCCTGTATTCACAAACCTGTACACTTGAGTACTGGTTGATGACTTGCAGGGAACTACAGTAGCTTACGTTGAGTTTTGGTACACACAGGCTCTAATACACAGAGTGGGCAAGAGGGCAAACCCAGGGCACTGTTGTAAAAATATACCAGAATTACTTTGCACTATCAGAAACAGTGGCTAGAGTTTTATTAATAATTTGAATATCTGCTTATGAACATAACAATTTTCACATCCGTTTTTCAAATAAAGTAATGCTCTGCTAAAAAAAAAAGTTGCAAAGTAAGCAAATATTTTTGTGTTGGTGTAACCTGTTTCTTCAGGCAAAGCGAGGAACATGTTGTGTGTTCATTTTTGCCTTTAGCTTTAGTTCAAACTGAAGCTTCCTCTGTATTTGTTTCATATGAAATGTTTTGCCATAATTCACTGGATTTTCCTTCATTTGAACCCAGACCTCAAAAAGAAAATACAGTTTGCCTGACTGCACATCAGGATGTAAAGCCATGGAAAGTTGCAATCATCAAGTTACTGCTGGAGGATACATTTGAGTTTCAATGTACAGTACATAGATTCTTGATACTCAGTCTGTTTGTCAGTTATCGCATTTAAATTATTATATTATATAGAAAGACTAGCTTGTTAGATCAGATCAATAGGATATTGAAAATTGTCTGTTTTTACAAGGACAGAAAGAGAGGCTTTAGAATGCCATATTTTTTAGACGTTAAAGAAAACAAAATTAAAAGGCCATATATTTCTATGAATGTTAAACGGTGTAATGAATAACAGTAGTTATTTGCATATTTAGTGATCCACATTTGTGTACGTTCAAATGCATTTGTATGTTCATGGCCACAAACAATGTAACATTAAATGAAAAATGCATATATTGCAAATTACTAGTGACCATGTTTATTCAAGCTAGAAACAACAATTTGTTATTTTGAACATGGTTGTTTTAACCTAATTAATTTACAGAACAACTACCCAAACTACCCAAAAAAAATATCATTACTCTCTTATCACATGTGTAGTACTTACTTATCGGTTAAATGCATCCCAAATAACTAAGTACTAAATAAAAAACATTAATGAGATCTGTACTGCACTCTTTTAAGCGTGTCTGTAAGTGTAGGAGAAGGACATAAGTCTTGTCTTTCAGCTGATTTAAAACAGTAAGAGTATCAGAACACCACAACACAAATATGTCTGAGTATCTTTTTCTCCCAGCACTGTTAATTTTCTGGTTTTTAAGTAGTTATAGTTGAATTAATGGAGTATGCATATGGTTAAAAGAGTTTTGTTTTTGTTTTTGTTTTTTTTTTTAGATATATTTTGAGAACTCAGTCACATACATGTAACTGTCAAAGTAAAAGCCTTGAACTCTCAGAGCACCACCATCTCTTATACAGTACTTGTTCATTGTGAAATCTTTCAATCTTCAAAATTAAAGTTTACCTCTAATACCACTTTACCTTGTGCTGCCTGTTACTATCCTGAGTTAGGGTATTCCAGCTTGTACAGAAAAAATGAATAAAAAAAAGAATAGAAAAAAACAAAAAAAGAAACAAGGTCATTTCTTAAAATTTGAATTGTTCACCCCCACCCCCTTTCTGTCTCTCATGTCATGTGGGGCTCAGATGGATTAGCAACAAAGAGTTTCACAATGAGACTGAGGCTAATTGCATTGATCTGTTCCACTTGTGCATGCATAACTCCTGCTAGCTATGTGCATTAAGACAAATGGCCTGGGATTCTCCAGCTCACCTGCACAGGATAACTACCCTACACTAACATCTGCTACATCTTTCCCTTGGGCCCCTAAGCTGTGTGAACCACAGCAAGATCTTAAATCTAATGATCAAACTTCTTTAGTCTTAAGACCTGCTACTGTATGAAAAGTCATCATTAGTAAAAAAAAAAAGATTTCAAGTCCCGCCACAATGGTCGAATTACAGCACCTAAGAATACCTGTATGTAATATCAGGCTGACCTTGATGCATTGATTATGCAACAATTGTACAACCTAAAATAAAATAATTTCCCACTCCCAGTTCAGTCCACAAAATTCTATCCTCATGGCTAATATCGATTAACACTAAATCAGGCTCAAATTAATAGAGAGTGGAAAGCATCCGTCTCTTAAGTGTTTGAACCGAGCCAGATCCACTTCACCGCTCATAACTTTCACATCTCTGCCAGGGGTCAGAGTTGGACTGGAGGGTTGTCAGAAAAGTGCTTGAAGTGGCGAAGGACACTGTCATTGGTAGTGGAGCAGACAGGAGGAGGGAGAGAACACACACCAGGCCCCAGAAGCCTCGCCGACAAAAGGCCAAAGGAATTTACAACACTTCAAGTGTTCCGACACCGGAACAGCTTCCGTGGCGGAATATGTAAATATGACGCTAATCAAACGATCTGGAATTGCAAATGCCACGGAGGGTCGCGACCCCGAGCCTTGCTAATGGAGGGTTTAGGGCGTCCGTGGAGCAAGCTGGAGTGACAGGGACCACGGGGCGGAGTGCGAGGAGCAGACCCCTCATGGACGACCTCTGCCTGAAGCCTCTGAGAACACTGACAGTAATGAATGGAGAGACCTGTTTATGCATATCAACTATTATTTACAGGCAAACAGCTGAGGCGAGCGCAGTCATCAGACCTCATAGACTCCCATCACAAGCTGCTGTCTGCTGAGAACCCTGCCACTGAAACAAGACTTCAAACAAGAAACCTTTCAGTTAGAGGTTCATTTTATGTACTGTAATGGATTTGGATATGCTCAGCCCAATATGACTAAACATTTATCTCCAAAGGAAAAAAAATAAATAAATAAAGGCACCGGGTGTCATCTAAATAAATCTTAAAATTTAAATACTAAGTAAATAAATAAAAACGTACAGTTGTTCGTAAAACAAACGAACAAGCAAAAACCTCTGTGCACTGTGACTGAGAACTGAATTGATATATGGATTCATGTAACAAACTGACATATTACAAAGTTTATTGATAGCAGTCAGGACCTGGGGGATGATCTATCAAGATGTGTTTATATTCCATTATATTTCAATCAGATTGATTATTAATGCTGAAACGTAATTAAATGTACACTTGGAAATCAGTCAAGACAATAAAAAATATGAAAGGAGAAGAAAATCCAGTGAGCTGTTGTAGTGTGAGGAAATGGGATCAAGAGCAACCTTGATCCAACAGCTGTTGACTGTATACTGGAAAGCTACCAGCCTCTCAGACTTATGTGACTGGTTTTCCAGACACAGAGTGAGCTTAGTCGCAGACTAAATTTCACTGTTAACGGGTATTCTCAACTCAAAATCCCTTTTAGTCCTGGACTAGGCTTAATCTGTATACAGAAAACCAGCCTTAATGCTGAGTGTCAACTCTTTGTGTTACGGCATGACTCATATCACCATGCTGGAGAATTAGTTTGATCTAAAGTATGCTAATCAGAACTTATCCATTCGGTCTCTACCCTTAAAGTGTGAATGGTTCCCAGGACATTCTATGACATTTAACATCGCCTTCACTAATTTGGGTTTAATAGGCAAAAAGTGATTAGCATTAGCATTAATGACATTTCATCCATTCCCGCCACATTCATTTTCTTTTTGCTGATACTTAACGGCTAATGCGTATGTGGTGGGTTCTCGCAGCTTAAACTAATGCCATGCTTTGGCAGAAATCGTTCAGTTGCATGCGATGCCAATATAGCCATATATTTAGGACAATGCAAAGGAAATAAAGAAAGATTATCAAAAAGAGACAGGAAGTTGGAGAAAAGCTTTTAAAGTAAATCCCGCTACACAAGACTTATTATATCAGTCAGTGACTCTTAACAGCTAGCAGAGGTCTTCCATTGCATGGAGAGGTTTATTGAGGTTAGCTATTTCTACAACATCTTCAAGCTAAAGTGATCGATCCCCTTTGTCTTCTGCAAAATGAATGCTTTTGTAACACATATACATACATTTCATTAACTCCTCATATACAATAAAACAAAGCACAAAGTTGTGATTACTCCTTTGGCCATAGATTGTATTTTGAAGTGCTTCGTTTTCACTGTGACTGACCGATGTAGACTTGAACTGCATGTTCTCTTATGCATACAACTGCATTCATTCCTCTAACAATGCATTGATTTTCCATACACTGTTTTGTTGTTGTTGTTGTTGTTGTTGTTTAAGTAGTGTAACTTATCACTGCTAAAATGGAGACCCTTCCCCACACAGAAGAGAACATATTGTGCCCTACCTTTGTCCTAACCTGTGTGATTGTTTAAAAGCTGAAGTAGAGCTGGGACAATAGCTCTATCACATTGCCCTCAGTGTTAACAAATGTGCACCTCCAAGTATTCTCATGGGAAATGATCAACCCCAATGCTGATGGACAGTTCAATCTCCCACTTAGACATCTTTAAGAAGGACGTGGCACTCTGGCCAACCACCTCTGGCCTAGCCAAGCCTTTGGGTACTAAATGCATATTGGCAATGTGTCTGTGCCAATGCAATTATTGTGAAGGTTTAAAGTCCAGTGTAATTTTCTAGGGGGACTTCTTTATTGGCATGGTCTTCCATATTGGCACTTGTGATAGGGAAAGAATTTCAGGCCAAGTGGAGTGGAATTTGTGATTAAGCCTCTTTCCATACACTGAGCATGTAATGAACAAATGAGGAGAGCAGGAGAAGTCTCCCTAAACACACACCACTGTTCCCTCTGAAACAATTACAAATATTGTTGTGCATATTTTATGCTAATGACTAGAAGAGGCCAGAGAGTGACTCAAACAAGAATGGAGGGGAGATAACAAAGAGCCAAGGTGATGTTTGGATTCTAATGTGAGGCACTAATGTGAGTCAGTTAGATTTTGTATTTTGTCGTACTTAATGCAGCTGCACTTGCCAATCACTGAACCAGTAACTTCTGACACATGCCACTTTAAAATTGTTAATTGTCTGTGTAGAGACTTGAATGTGCTCACACATACTTATAAAGGAGAACAAAAGGAGAAAAAAAAGGAATGAACAAGAACCTCTGAAAAGCACAATGGTGTTATGTGAAAGATTAAACAATAAACACTATACTGTGAAACAAAACTGATAAGACAAGAGATTCTGAAGAACACCATAGTCAGTCTCATAAAATTCAGGTTCTCGCCTCCAAATTTCAGTTATTTGTATGGTTTTAACCGTTGAAACTGCTCTTTCAATGAGTAAATGAATCCAAAAGTTTTTATTTATTTATTTTATTATTATTATTTTATTTTTTTTTACCCCTCACAGCACACCAGGGAGCAGACTTTGTCAGCAGCAAGATAAATACTCGCTCGGAAAAAGCAAGCAATTTGAGTCTTTTGTATTACACTTGACAATCACATTGGAATCTTTCACCCTAGAAATGCTAATTACTCGCAGCAGGAGACAGTTAGGGAGAAGGGCGCTGGAGTTTAATGTATTCCTCTGTTGCTGTAAAGTCGACAAAAAAACGCTGCATTCGCTTGGCTCGCTGCTCAACGCTGGGATACCTTAAGCCAAGCACTGAAGGATTATGGTTAATGGGACTGCTTTTAATGAGCTAAGAGTGACTTTATGAAGGTGAATTGTACGTAAGCATACATCTATACCAAGAAGGCAGTAATGACTATCATTGCACTTGAGTTTTATACGCTTGTCTTATGCGGTTTAAAATTCCCCCGGTGACGTCCGTAAAAAGCGAAGCTACAGTTTATAAAACAAACAGATATGGGCCCTCTTAAATTATTATACAGCTCTGCTACAGCTCATGTTACCAGTGGGGATATATATATGCATTTTTAATGAAAGTGTCACAATGACATGAATAACATTTTGGAACTTTTTTAAAAAAAAAAAAAAATTCAATTTATTTGTCTATTTACTCTGTTCCTTAATTACAGCTTAGACTGAAAGAGTGTATTCAGAAAGTCTGTTGAATTAATGATATTGCAGAAAACTACAAACATGGAAAAAAAGTACTGTGAACAAGGTGTAGGACAATTAATGAGAATGCAAACTGATTCATCAGCCTTTATAAACAGATGATTAGTATGGTCTGTATATTAGAAAGCAGTCTCTCAGCAAATTCTGACTATGGTGAGGATATCAGCATGGGTTGGTTGACTGTTACCAGGGCAACCAGGAGATGGCGCACAATAGTAAGCTGAGCCCCTTGAGTTGCAGTAAAACTGCATGTATTACAGTGGGAGACGAAGGAAAAGATGCCTCCAGAATTTTCCTCACAGACAGGTCAATGGTCACTTTGCAATCTATGGGGAGGAAAGCAAACCAAGGTAACAATAGTGTGTAGTGATTTATGTATTTCATATACTTCTGAAGGTAGAACTGTTCAAATAAAATTGGCCTAGAATATATTTGCCTATGAAATTCTGTAAATAGCTGGATTGGTTTTAATTTTTTTGTGTGAACAGAATAACGCCTGGGTCCAAATTCACCTGCCCTTGTAATGTATTTCTGTTTTTAATTTTTATATCGTACTTGATCATTTTAACCAAGCTTAAGCTGAATACAGTTCGAGATGTACACACACACACACACACACACACGAGACATGACAGATTTGGCGTAGCTCTTCTAAACACATATCTTTCCTGGTTAGCCCTGTGCTGTCAGCTCCATTAGCTCTCATTGGGAATGTCCTTTGGGCCATCTCAGCTGAGGCCCGTGCGCAGCGGACAAACGCGGCCTCCACGTCACATTTGGTTTGGACAGGGAACATCAGGATGGCTATGTCTCGCACCACCCCCTCGGATGCGCACGCACACACACACACACCGGACAAATACACACACAAACATGCACGCTCGTGCACACACACACACACACACACACACGCTCCGACTCTGACAGTGTCAGTCAGTAGCCTAAAAGACACAGATCATATCTGGTAGCGGTGGAGTCAGGCAAGGCGTTTGCTGCAGGGCTCGTAGAGTGGATAGCGTTTCAGGGGCATATGTTCTTTGGCAGTGCCGACTTTCTTTCTCTTTCTTTTTGAGTCAGCCAGCCAGCCATGGAGGAGATAGGCTGCCGGCTGATTGGAGTGACAGCCATCCCCCCTGTGAATGGATAGGCATAGAGGACAGGGGCCCCACTCACAGCTGGAGAGCTACAGAGAGGGTCACGAGACCCAGTGTCCAGGCAAGGGAGAGAGCGGGAACTTGCATGCCCCAAACACGTAGGCTTGACATGGCTGCCTACGCACACAGAAACATACAGGGCTCATATTTCCACAGCAAAAAGTACAGAGAATGAAACCCAATAAACAAATAAATATGGTGTGCACTAGATCTTCACTCTGCAGGACGCAGCCTCCCTACTAGTTATATGTGTTCAGCGACAGAAATACACACACATACACTTAAAGGAGGCCACTGATTACACACAGTCCAAGAATGTAGCCATTGGTGAACGCTACTATCTGTCATTCTATTCCCTATCAATCAATATAAGTACAAAGCTTGCAAATTAATATTACAATGGTTATTGGTCTGGGGATCAATTAACTTTAAATGGAACATTTCTGAAATGTTAATTTTGGGAAACAATCTACCTTTTTAGTGCTGTGTATTAATCATTAGTAAATGCCACTTAACACAAGGTTAATTACACTCTTAACACCGTTCATATCCATTCTCAGTCAGAGAGCTCTTGTATGTGTCATTTGGTAGTCATAATCTATATTACAGTAGATTTTAAGTGCCTGATTGATGAACAGCAAATAGAATCTGCCCATCATATTAAAACATAATATAACAACCACACAACGAGGTCAAGTTCAGGAGAGAAGGCTGGGAACTGAGAGGAATGGACAGTGTGCACTCAAATGAAGTTTCATTTATTTTAAACTCCGGCAATCATCAACACTTGATTAAAATGGATGGGAAAATGAGCACAGTTGACAACAAATATAAAAGCTTCTGTGTTATTTATAGTCTCTCTCTGCACTCTACTCCTTGTTGAGTGTTTGTTAGACTTAAATGAATCAGGCACCATATGTGTTTATATTAACAGCAGACATTAAAGAAGATATTCTAAATAGTCATACGTACAAGCGGTTCATTTAATGTGTTACCTACAGATAGTTACAGTAACATAACATAAGTTCATTCATCAAACGTTGCTGAACTTTTCAGCGAGAGAGGACACAGAGGCACCGAGAATGGTAGTGTGCAGTTAAGGGTGAATTTTGGGTACGGCCATTTTGAATGCCACAAAGAAAAGAAAACACATGCATAGAAACTAAAATATGTTCAATTGGTTTTTGCACTCATTTAGTATTCTTTCTCTTTATCCTTGACATACCTAGTTTGTCTTTCTGATAGTTGTGCAATGCTCTTTAATACTCTTTAACAGGACTTTATTCAGCAGCGGTTATGTTTCCCTGAGAGAGCAATCAGCCATATATGAGTCACCTAACAGAGAGATTTATTTACCAGCTCCGTCGACAAGGGCATAGTTTCAGCTTGTTCTAAGTTCTGCAGCTTTCCAATAAAAATATTGATTAGAAGTCAACTTACTGCGGATTTAATTTGTTTAAAGGGGTGAAAACTGGTAATGCATTGTAATATCTCTATAACCTGAAAACCTAATATACTTCTTCATGTTGTGGCCTTGTTTCACATCTGTTGCACAGACATTAATGATATTGGAGATTTAATTTGAAAAAAAAAAAAAAATTGCACATAAATCAAAAGCAGGCTGATTTGCTTCTGCGTTGCAACACCACATTACAAGAGTGCAGAAAGCTTGTATTCATTTTACGACGAGATTGACGAGATTTTTAAAAGGTGCGGTCTGTCTAATTGAAGGTAGATCCTAAGAATGGAAGCATTTTTTGCTGATCCCTCCCTCTGTGTTGCCTTGGTATAAGTATAACGCTAATATTCTTAAGTAGCTCCAGTCTGGATGTAGTGATTCCATTATATGTCTAAACTGAAACACAGTAAAGAAAACACACATATTATCGTACACATTCACATTAACGAACTACAAAACACAAACTCTTCCCCTGCTTCGCTCTCTCTCTGTCTCTCTCTCTCTTTTTGTCTCTGTTTCTCTCTATCTCTTCCTCTCTGTCTCTCAGTTTCTCTCTCTCTCTCTCTCTCTCTCTCCCTATCTCTCCCTCTCTCCCCTTCTCTGCTCTACTAGCTTAAATACCTTATACATTCTCATTCCAAGGGTTTCAAAGGGCTAAGTGGGTGGCGGGTGGGTCTCCTTAGCCTGCTCTCTGGCATCTTATATTATATTTTGTAATAATCACTGCTATCAGGCCGTCCTATCTCTTTTTGTTTCATTTCCCGCTCATTGGCAGCCACGTCTTCACTGTCACCTTATCCCTCATGGATGCTTTGTGTAACAAAGCTCCACAAAAGAAAGCTTGGACTGAGGAGGCGTGAAGCTCGCACAGTGTGTCATTAACTCCTTTCTTCTGCCTGAGAGGAAGACAGCAATCTGACTCTCTGCACACGACTATACCACCCTTCTACTCTCCCTTAACACTATTTATTAACATATCCCTGCCAGCAACAGGTACTTTGCTCTTTGCACCTCACGCCACCTATAGCTTTAGGTGTCATAGCATATGTTCAGCTGTCATTCCACTATTATGTTAGAGAGGGAAAAGGGTACCTGTTTTACATATCAATAGATAAATAGGAGCTGATGTCGTATTAAAAGCATCCATTGGCTCTAACTTTTTATTTATCCATTTCTCTCTACAGATCTATTGTAGAAGAAGTAGTGTTACGCGTGTAGCTACTCTTTCAATCACCTCATATAATTGTACGGTTATTCCTGCTTTCATGCTAAATTCAGAAAGTTATTAATACCTGAGGGAATTTTCTTATCTGTATTTGTATACCTGCCGGTAGAGCAACACTCTTAAATGTCCACCCTTCAATAAACAATTAAATCAGTTGAACTGCTGTGTGAAAGCCACATGTCTGTGGAACAACAAAATATAATTGGTAAGCACGTGCTGCTAAATTCACTGTTGTTTGAAATTTCATTAAAAGTGCACAGATTACACTAAAGTCTAACAGCGCAGAAAACCATTGAGACAACAGGGAGACTATTGTCATCTACAAACGGGAGCAATTTATATTCTGCCTAAATGTTTCTTTTACCATTTTCCAATATTTAATTTCAAACAATTACGTAAAAAAGCTATGAAATTCACATATTTCTATATTCAATCTAAAAAAACCCAAAACAATAATTAATCAAGTACAGCGCATGTAATGTACAAGCTGTTCATTTATGTGCTAAAAGGTACAGACAACAACAAAAACAACAATAGTTATCTAAATTGTTATCAGCGATTGAAGGAAGAGAACCTGAGTTCATTTACAAAGTCTGGTGAATCTTTGCTAAAAAATAAATAAATAAATAAATAAAAAAACAGGAGGAGGACTTTGGTGAGAGCACCATCAGTACATGAAAATATTCTGGCACTCTACACGTGTAAATTGTCTGTCCTGTCTCTGCATCTCAGGGGACCGAGGACAGGTGGCCATCATAGCACTAACAGATGTTGAAGAAAAACACTGCTGATGAGATTGTCTGGCTACAAAGAAAAAGGGATGTGAAAATGAAGTCAGCACTTTTGTTCTCCATCAAACCCCAGGCCTCTATGTTGGTTAGCTTGTAAACTTTTGTTCCCCTGTGACAAAAATGGCACCGAGCAGAGGCATTTTTTTTTTTTTCTGTGGAATTACAGATTTGCTTTTGGCTGTTAGCATATGAGCCCCTTTCTCTAGCGTGAAGAACTGTTTACGGGAAGAGTTATGAGTGGAGGCACCAGTGAATAGATAATTTACAGCATAAAGTGTCTCCATTGTCTGAGCGCAAGGCTAACGACAATGCAAAGGACAATAGAACAAAGTATGCCTTTTCTTTTTCTGCTGAGCAGAGGAACTGTGCCAACATAATGGATTTCTATAGCAACACATGATTCTGAATGTTGAAGTCTTATTTTCTCCTGTTAAGCCAAGCCTGATTATAGAATGAAAGGTGTTAATTTAAAAAAGCTGCGTGTTCGTGCCAACTGCCCTCCTATACTGTTGAGCTGAGAATCCAGTCGATCCATTTAAGTTGTACGTACAGCTCTCATTGTGGTACAAAACAAAAAGCTCAAAGAACAGCAAAAGCTACAAAGTGTGGTAAGACACTGTTATTGCTAAATGTTTATAACTAGAAAATATAAATGATTCACTGGTATAAACTGACAAACAATGGTTATTCATGTTTGGAGGATGAGATTTATGGGTCCTCTCAGTTCAAAGACCTATAAGTTACATCACTGGGTTATATTCCAGACCCAAGCCGTTCCAGTCCCACAACTAATGCATAAACTAATTAAGGAACATGAGGGGGAAAAAAAACATCAGTTTAGACATTATAAATAAAAGAATCAAAAGGAATCAAACAAAATCAAAGAAATAGAAATTTCAGAAAGCGATAGCCTCCACTTGGGAAATGTTGCTGGTGCTTACTTAGTATGTTTGCTCCTGTCAGACCTTGATTAGCCAGAGGTACTACATAGAACCAATGATGAATATTGGTGTCCAAGTTGGTGCTGATACAGAGTGTGGCGAGGTGATGGATATTAGTGTCTATTCTGGTGTTAAGATTGAATTAATCATACTGTGACTGTACAGCACTGTAACAGTCCAGAAGCCCCAGAACCACATTCACTGAGAAAGGATGTGGTGTATCGGCCCAGTCTGCTACATTACTTTCCCATTGTCTCCTAGCATGTGTTTGTCTCTTTAACATAATAGACAAAGGAAGAGAAATGTAGAGAAAAGAAGAGAGGCAGAGAAATTGTTTGGACACACTCATCATAGTTTAACGTCCCCCCATTCTTTCAGGGGATTGTTAAAATGGAAATTGGGATCAGTGGCAACCTAGCATCCAATGTCCCATTTGGAGACCAGCTTTCCTTATTAATGATGAATACAAACTACTAGATTCTGGTCCCACACCAGTAGCTCCCTCCAGGCTCCCTCTTTCTGTGTTTTTTTTTCCCTTCACTTTCTCTTCCTTCCTATTCCCTCCAGTGCACTATGTTGATGGATGGACATGTGTCTGCGACACCAAAGAGCCTATCTGGCCCCGTGTGTCAGCTCACCTTTATCAAAGCATGCACAGGTATATTCAGCTGCCATGGCTCATTACTCCAGAATGGCGTGCCTGAAATGTTTGAGCTGCTTCTGTCGCCTCCCTGCAAGTCTTCCTCACCCTCTCCCGTACAAACCCCCCCCCCCCACACACACACACACACACTCCCCCACCTCCTTTCTATCGCCCCACTGCTCTCTCCGTTTTGGCGAACTTTGTAGTGTGTGAGGTAAGGAGACAATTGAGCGACAGCTATTACGCGCCGGCAGAAGAATGGGCGCAGTGAGTGATGGATGTTATTGCTAGAGCTCTAGCTGAGGGCAGGTGATCGCTGCTAACGAGGGAGCCATCATGGCCTGGGCTGACGGATGAGTGCCACGGTGCTAATATTGGCAGGCGATTGACAGGGAGCATGGTGATTAGAGTCACCAAGAGTGCTTTTCTCTCTCTTTCTCTCTCTCTCTTTCTCTCTCTCTCTCTTGCTCGCCACCCCTCCCAAACGGACGTTGACCGCTGGATGACACTAGCTGATTCCATTGACCGCAGGATGAGAGTCAAGGATGAGACAGAGTTTTCACTGAAAAAAAAGAAAAAAAAAAAGTAGGCTGTCTTGATTTGTGGGCCATCCTTTTGAATCCCCATTGTAAATAAACGATTGGAATGTAGCCTTCCTCATAGATCTGGAGTGTATCTGGTCCGTAGGACAGTAAATATTTACACCTTTATTTAAATTTAAAGTAGTCTACTTAGTAATGCTGTTTAGTAATCAATACATTATGTTTGAGTACATTTTGAAAGATTTCAGCCCATGGCAACTGAAACAACACTTGCAAGGCCCTTGCTTTTTCTCTGTCTCCCTCTGTCCTCCCTCTGTCCATCTTTGTATATCTCTAAATTTGTATCAAATAATAAAGACGGAAACTTCTCACTTAAGTTATGACCTGTGGTGATGTGTTGGCCCTAAGGGTGCAAAGAACCCAAATAAATCCTATGGAACTAGTTTGCTCTACAGTCGTAGAAAGCTCACCTTGTTAGGAGCTAACAAACAGCCTTGGGCCTCCTGGTTAGCTGCACAGGTCTATTATTCTTCTGATGAAGAGGCTGTGTCTGATAGCAACACAACAGCAAGGCAAGCCACTCTATCTCTCCTTTGGAGAGACCTTTTTATGCCAATCCTGATTCAGTCTTCCGGGACATATTCTATGAAAACGGGGGCACACTTGCAAATATCTGGCTACATAATTTGAGGCATCTTTTTTGATAAAAAATAAAGATGAAATATTCACTCATATGTGATTATAAAGTAAAAGACGTGTCACACTTCAAGAAGTGATTAGGCATTGTCTACGTAAAAGCAATTTATAATAAATACGGTTCTCTCTCTCTCTCTCTCTCTCTCTCTTTCTCTCTCTCTTGCTCTCTCTCTCTCTCGCTCTCTCTCCCTCTCTCTCTCTTTGTGCTCAAAATGGAGAACGAGGGAGAGAGACAAAGAGAAAGACAAAATTTCATATAAGTTTGATGACTTTAAGTAAATTCCCTTTTCATAGGTCTAGGATGAAAAAACTGTAAATACCTGCTATTTACCTAATTCCAGTACATGACAGAAACAGCCAGACCCATGGCGCCACCTCGTAAGCTAGTAGTCTGGCCTTTTCAAAGGGTTAGAAAACACTGACTCCATTTTTGTTGCTCAGAGAATCAGTGTAAACCAGCTGCACTCTGAACTTTGGTACCACATAATGGGGATTATAGCATATTTTAGTTCTATTAGTCAGTAGCTGTTTGGGGAAAGGCACCAGGCTGAATGTAGCCTCTGAAAATGCCATGGAGCCATTCTGGAGTCTGGATCAATCATATAAACTGCTGCCCTGGAGACTATGTACCTTCTGTTCCCTGTTTAGGCTGGAGGAAAAAATATATGCCAAACAGACATTGCCTCACTGGACCAATAGTCAGTTAAAAAAAAAAAAAGAAAAGAAAAAAAGCCGAAACAAAAGGAAAAGCTGTACAATATAGATGTCATGCTAAGGCATTTTGCAAGCGACAGATATAATAATTTCCAATCAAATTCACTGCAACACCGGGGTCAAAAACATTAAACTGTCTTCGTGTGGGACATTGTTTGCTCAAGTACACGTACTGAAGACATTTTTGTTCGTGGCATTTTACTACTTCACATTGGTTTGGAATGTTTCAAACTGAATTGTTCAAAATTAATCTTGAATAAGATACCTCACAGAATATTTAACTTACGTCAAGCATTTTAAATGCAAGTGTTAGTCCGTATCCTCGCTGATATTTTAAAATTGATAAAACTAAAAATAAAAGTTAATAATAATAATAATAATAATAATAATAATAATAATAATAAAAGATATCTGAGATTAATCTAATCTAAACAACTCAAATCCAACCCATGCATTGTACAGTCATGTGTAAATCTTCACCCAAGCTTGATCAAGGCTGTCTATAGTCTTTATGGCTCTCTGTTCAAAGAGTAAGACATGTTTGTGGCTGTGCAGCTCCTTCTCTAAATGGTTTAATTGGAATGTAAGCAACCTGACAGTCGGCTATTGCGCGGTTGATAAAAAGTGAAGTGCACAATATCACCTTCCCATAAAGGCAGGGAGAGAGGGGCTGCAGGCGCTCATGAGGAAATAGAGGCCCATAAATATCAGCTCAGCATGATTTGTACTAAAGCATTGTTATGAAACACAGTTTGGGGAGGGAGAGAGGGAGAGAGAGAGAGAGAGAGTGAAAAAAAAAAGACAGAAATCAAAGATATCCATCAAATTAACACATCAACGACTTGATTGTAATCTCCCCAGCTTGGCGTAGCAAACACTTGCTACACCACGAACGGGCTGAGCGACATGATTTATCAATGCAAAGCTAATAGCATCAATATGAATCTAACTAAAAATCAATATTTCATTACTAAATTGTTAGAGGGAATGAAGAAAGATGAGAGGGGCCGGATGGTTCTCTTGGGTAGGAGCATCTCGAGTTCAATGTGACAAAATGAGTGATGCGTGACTGTGGGGCGTACAGAAGGACACAGGGAGGACAGGCCAAACTCTCGGCCTGGTCTGAGAACACCCTGATCTCTCTCAGACGTTACTCCTTCCTCCTCTTTCCTTTAACTTTCTCTCTCGCTTTCTTTTTTGCCATCTCTTTCATTCACAGTCACATACACACACACACACACACACACACACACACACACACACAGACACACACACACACACACACACACACACACACACACACACACACACGCACACGATGTCTGTCAGTATCGTGTCAAGTGGATCATGGTACGATATCCAAACTGAGCTTCAGTGCACCTCTATCCCGCTACTGTTCTCTCGACTTCATGAGCCACTTTTCCTCATCAGTGTGTCAGTGTTACATGTGTGGTCAGAGATTAAGGCCTAAGATTAAGGCCTTAAAACTCAAGCTTTTCCATCTTTTAGCCTCACGTTTCATTTTTCTTTGCATCACACACACATACACACATGCACAAACATACACAAACAGACACACACACACACACACACAAACATGCACACATCGCCTGCTGAAACCACTAGCAGAACAGTGTAGACCCCCCAATGGCTTCCTCTGAACCATGCCAGCATCTGCTCTGTATTCCTCTGGTCTTCAAACAACCAAACATTTAGACTATTTACCATTTAAATGCTCTGCATTTTTTTTTTTTATCTAACAGCCTGCGAGAGAGCTTTCGACATGCTCGGATTGACATCCCTATGTTTTTAAAGCCCTGGGGCGAAGCCTCTGGAGTTCAAACCAACAGACTTTCTGGTGATGTTGGGGGAAGAAATACTATTTGATCTCTAAAGAAACAGCAGCCGTCCTAATGATGATATGCAAGCGCTAACTTTTTTGAGAGAGAGAGAGAAAAAAAAAAGAAAAAAAAAAAAGCAAAGTATGACAACTCCCAAAGGTGAGATCTCTGCCATTGATTTGTTTGCTCTTCCTCCAGGGCTCTGAGAATTAGTTTATTTTCCTGATATATTTCCATCCTATTAATTTTCTTCTTTTTAAGGTCAAGTTTGTACTAATATCTCCAAAATAAATGTCCCTAAAGAGGAATGAATATTACATTGCAGAGCTTGTTCTTTTTTTTTTTTATCCCCTCTTTTTTTTTTTTTTTTTTTAAAGACAGCTGTACAAATGCATCATGTAGCTCTGAGAAAGCTAAGACATGTTGTCGAGTTATCCCAGTTGAGATGTTTGCACTGTAGAGCTCTGATAGGTATTGTATCACACAGGCTACCCAGAGACCAGCCAAACCCCATGCCGACGGATGTAATTATTAGCTGCAAACCGACTCAGCTTGAACACTATTAGAGCGGATTAAGGAACGTTCCAGTTATAATTATCAAAGGAGAAAAAGCAGGTGTTTAGAAAGTGAATTAACAGAGGAATTTGTAGAGTCTCCGCGAACAAATCAGGGAGGGACAACACATAAGAACATTGCAAAAAAAAAAAAAAAAAAGAGAGGAAAGAAAAAACAACTCTTCATTAAAAATCTGTAAATTTGTTGGGCATTCTGTCTAATTTGCAGTTTTTTTTTTTTCCAGAATATCTCCATTGTCACCAGCTTGTGCACATGATTAAACAGTATTAAAGCAGTGAAGAGATCTGTTAAAAGGAATATTGTCGAGGGAAGTCTCTTGGGTTTCATGGCAGATGTTTGTTCACAGAAAGACCAGGGAAATGCCTGTTCCCCTTGAGAGGCAGGCAAGTGTTGAGGCCTTTGGGGTGTTAAGACACTTTTAAAAAAATAATAATAGAAGTCACATGAGGTGCAAGATCCAGTACCACTCCACAGAATTGCACAGTGAAGCTATGAGACAATACATGCTTTTCATGAAGATGATGTCTTCTTAGGTCTTGTTTTCATGGTTTCATTTTCCGTTTTTTTTTTTTTTCTTTTTGAGTTTAAATTTTAGCTATAACTATTTATCTGCATTGGTTAAGCACCAGTTAAAGACTTCAACCAATCACACACACCCCCCCCCCCCTTGTATCTGTGAAAATAAGAAGTGTGGATGAATATTTTATGCTATTTGTGACAGGTTTTGAAAAGTGACATAGATTCTGTCCAGAGAGTGAAATGATCCCCCTTGACCCAATAAGCCTTGCGGAGCACTAGGCCAAGAGAGCGGGTTCATT
>NC_044506.1:13021950-13044450 GCF_902362185.1 Chanos chanos | reverse complement strand
CACATGACACTTGCACAGGCCCAGAGTTAAAATCATAGGTCAGTTTCTTGAAGTATTAAACTAAGCAGAGCTGCTGTGACATTCTACTCAGGAATAGAAAAAAAAAAAAAAGAAAGAAAAAAAAAGTCGTCCTCTTCTCCTCATAAAAGCTCACCCAATTTGACACTAATGTTTTTTATAACCCTCCTTTAATGTAACTGAAATAAAGTCTTTTCCCCCTCAGGAGAAGCTGGCATTAGAGTCAAGCCAAGCTGTGATAGTGCCACCATGAAGCCACCGGTTTTAGCGGCTCTGCGCCCTTTTCCTCTTATTGACTAGCTGGATTAGGTTGTGTTTATGAGACAGTTTCCCAACCCTCACCACAATCCATGCGAACAGAATGAGGTCAGACGTGCATTAGAAACATACTCGCTGAGATTTGCTAGATTAGATCATTTGAGGCCCTCCGCCGAAAAGACCGTTTTGACAACAAAATATCCTCCAGCCAGTCGGTGATGGTCACTCGGTTACCGCTCTTGACGTGGCAAAAACAATGTGTTGATTTGGATCTTGCGTGGAGCTGCTATCTCTGTCCGTGGAGTTTATGTAAATAAACGTGTCACTCGGGAGGTTAAAGCTAATTTCAGACCCACCATTTTAGATCACGTCAAAGAGGGAATGGTGGAAAAACACGAGTATGACCTTTCAAAAGACGCTGTCTCTTTGGCTAATTTACTTAGCGCCGTGGTCAAAGTCTGGGGTCACTTGTTTAAAAATTTGCCGCGTTTACTCCGTTGTCCATTTCATTAAAAAAAAAAAAGAACTACTCTCTCTTAACAG
Source organism: Chanos chanos (assembly GCF_902362185.1). NCBI lineage: Eukaryota > Metazoa > Chordata > Actinopteri > Gonorynchiformes > Chanidae > Chanos > Chanos chanos. The sequence goes on along the minus strand of NC_044506.1, from coordinate 13,043,631 downwards.
CGCCAGATCTCTCTTGCTTTGCCCTCTGCAACGCTGAGACATGTTCTCTGAAAATTAACCTGATATGTAGGCTGAAGAACGTGTCGCGTTTATCTGTTGTCCACTTGGCTCTGTGTTTGCCCCTGTTTAACTCTTTAATATGGGGGGGGGGGGGGTGTCGCTGTTACACATTCTACAGTCTCAATGAAGATTTGAATGACAATGGCTTGTGAAGCTCTCGGTTTGTAGTTAAACACAACACAGCATCCCTCCTTTTTCTTTGCGGTTTGGCCAAATTTATGCTTTGTCTATTCCCCTAATCTCTTCATCCTCCTTTTACTCTCCTTTTTTCCTCTGTTGTTTTCATCTGAAAGAGAGATTTGCATTGTTCTTTTGTGTCCTCTCCAATATCTTTTGTTCCCTACCCACTTCTGATTCCACAGGATTGTGGAAAAGCGATGATTCTGTAGCCTCAGGTAAGATTTTGTAGGTTTACATATCAAAGTCACTAAATATCTTTTTTTCTCACACAGAAGTGGAGGGGAAAAAAAAAAAAAAACCAAGCCAGTTTTTTTTTTCTACGGTGGATTGTTTGCGTTGCCACATGAGAAGAATAAATCCACCGAAACAAAAGGGATTACCGTGCTCTGGCGCTGTTGTGTTATTTATCTATTTAGCTGTTTTCCAGGGTGATGTGTCAGCGTCATGAAAATCAACACACAGTATTCAAGGTAAACAGCAAGAACAAAACAGCGTGTTTGTAAATGGCAACACACGGGAGTGATCTTTCAACTGCTAGTCTTCTGAGCGCACATCAAAACAACGCAAATACACAAAAATGTATTTAAATACAGATATGTAACATTCTCATGTAACATGGCATTCAGTCATATTTTACATAATTTAAAAATTCTTTTCAAGTATAACGAGTTATGATCGATCGTTCTCCTTATTTATTTATTTTTTTTATTAGTGGGGACTTGGTGTATTCTGTCTGTAAACACAGAGAACTAATTCAGGACCAATTAAATGAAGAACAGAACTCCAAGAACCACCACATTTGAGCTATTTAGCATAGCTGCTGTTCAGCTGTTAGGAAGTTTTAGGGATATTAACATAGGCAAACAATCTCCAGTCTTTGATTCACATAGTCAGCTGTAATATAACGTCTGAAATGACGTTAATACATATATATATATATATATGAGTAACAAATATGAAATAAAAGTATAAAAATAAAGAATACAGACATTGTACAGTGTTTAATATCATTGTGTATATCTTTTCCCCAAAACAGTGAACTTCATTTCCAATTCTCCAGGGATTCTTTCATTCTTTCATGTACTGAGACGGAGGGGTTAAAAGACATGTAACGAATTGCACAGAGGGCAAACCATGTTGCAATCCAGGCCAAGTGGTGAGTTTATGTGTGTACCACATCACAGTTTTACAGAAGAGACATGACAGTGTTTTGATACGGCCATCATTTCCCTCTCCCTGATGCTTTGTACTGCATCTGTCAGGCTCCCAGTGTAATGGGATACATATGGGTTTGTTTCACTGGGCTGTACGATCTGCTGTTACCACAGCAAAAGAAAAGGGACGACTACAGTTCTAATGAGACAAACAAATCTTCATCAAATGCATATAACCAGCGATTTTTAATCAGTAATTCAACTTTTTAATTAATGTTGAAACCCCAGTAATGCTTGGTGTGAAATAATTCTTGGATAAAATCAAGTTATTGTTGAATTTTCAAATAAGGGTAAGCCATATTAACTGAGGGGGTTAAGACAAAGAAAATTACCAACAACCTGTGTTGTTTGTTTGGTTGGTTTTGTTTTTTAATGGAAATAATGCCAATCAAACTCTTTTTGAGGGCACAAAACGTCACCAATACGGCTTTTTACATTTCAGTGGGATACAGTCTGAATGCTTTTACAAGGGGTCAGATGTCTGGCAAAAAAAAGGGGGGAGAGTAGAAAAGAGGGAGGGATAGAGAGGGGAAGAAGAAAGTGGGCATGTCTGGTTTTCGCGCTTCTCTGCCGTGTTTCAACGCAGCAGACTGGGACGCGGCCTCCCCTGGGCCTGCAAGGAGAGCATGTAGCCGCTAATTGGGCCTGTTAGGGTCAGCAATTAGCGACGAGCCGTTGAGAACCTGTGACAGCTCATCCTTTCATGGCACTGCCAGTCTTGCTAAAGAAAGAGTGTGTCCTGTTGCTGACAGGAACGGGCACAGATAAAGAGAGGGAGAACTCGACATCGCCCGCCGCATTGGAATTGGGGAATGCAGGACAGCTGTAAGTTTGTGCTTGTGTGTGTGTGTGTGTGTGTGTGTGTGTGTCTGTGTGCATGTGGGAAGAGAATCACAGTGACTGAGGGACAGGGCTTAATGGGACGTATTTGTTGCCTAAGGCTCAGTGTTGCACCCATCTGTTACTTCTGGCTGAAAACATGCAGAGTTATAACAAAGGCCTACACTGAAACTCTCTGTTATGTTTCGAATAGAACATTCTCACAGAACACAAGACAAAAAAAATGCCCGAACTACTTTGTTTGTCACATAAACTGGTAAAGCGCTCTTAAATTATTACGGGCTGAATAGTACAATGTGTTTCTTTATATATGTGTATATGCCAAAGTGTGTATGTGTTTGTGAGTGTGTGTGTGTGGACTGATGCTCTGCCCTGTACTCAATATGGCCCAGCCATCAGGTGGCAGTTGGGAGCAGCATGCAATAAGTAATGGCCTGGTTGCCATGACAACCGAGAGACGAATGTTGGCGATGCTTTTATAACCATAGCCTTGGGTCATTAGAAAATCTGCCTTCATAATGGCAGTAATAAAATCAGCTGTGTGTTATCCCTGTTATTGTTGTTATTGTTGAGGAGTGAAGAGCCTCCCTAAAATAGCAACCCAATTTTTTTTTTTGCTCTGAGATGCAAGTTTTGTTGCTGTTGTTGCTGTTGTCGCTGTTGTTCTTCTTCTTCATGTTCTTCTTGTTTTCTTTGTTCTTGTTCTTGTTCTTCTTGTTTCTGTTGTTCTTGTTTTCCTAACTACAACGATGTCTTACAGAAAGGAAATAGAACAATGCCTGTAGGATTTGCGGGGGGGGGAGGGGGGGGGGGTGAACGTAAAAAAAAAAAAAAACATTGCTGAAAAAAAAAGTTATTTTAAAAGGGAAAAATAATAATAAAATCCTCAGGTTTTGTTGACTTCATTTTATTAGCTACAATAATTTTCCACCTTGAAAATGCGTGAACAAACAAGCAGACCCTGAATCTATTGTTAAAAGCTCTAACTGTAAACACCGAAGCCGTGACCTTACTCCATCTTTTCCAGAGAGATCAAAGCTTGGAAGTGCTTAGAAGTTTGGTCCTGAGTCCATGTGAGGTTGCCATAGCAACAGATAAATCACTTTTACAGACACGTTTGTGTAATTTACACTTCTGAATGCATTACATTGGTTTTCTGGTGCACATGCACAGCTGAGACAATCGAAAACTTCAGGGAAAAGGAAGATTCAAGTAAAAAATTGGGCCAAAATTGGGATGAACTTCCATCACTACATAATGAGCGTTCCAGCGGGCTTTTAACTGAAGGAACTGCAAAGCTGTCTGCGAATGGACTGTGCAAATTTAAATACTGATTCATTTCCAGGTTTAGAGCTCATTAAAATAAATGAAAAAAAGACGTTTCACTGTTAAATACTGTGTGTCTTACAACTCAAATCTAAGTATTTATGGTAAAAAATAGTTTCAGAGCACTTAAATTACACATTACAATGAAGTAATGTGGAGTAATATTATTTATTATAGGGTATATGTTATATAGGAGGTCTTGAAGCATGGATTTTTAACATGCTTTAAATAGAGGAGAGGAGAGGAGAGGAGAGGAGAGGAGAGGAGAGGAGAGGAGAGGAGAGGAGAGGAGAGGAGAGGAGAGGAGGGGAGAGGAGAGGAGAGAAAGAACAAAGGAAGATGGCAAAAATAAAATCAAGCCATTATGATTTCACAAAATATCAAGTTTGAGAAATGATTTTATAAGAAGCTGATCATTGGGTGTTAGGAGAAAAAATCTGATTTAAACGAGGATAGCAAAATAGTTGTTGCACACCCACATACTCCCACACTCCCAGCATGCTTTGCAAAGAGACACCTGACCTTCTGCTGTTTAGCAGACTCACCCACACAGCTGATGAGAGACCAGTGAGTAAAGATCTGGCTCTGACCCAGGATAAAGTTATCTGATACGGAGCTGCCCCCGCATCCCTATCAACTTTGAGGACTTCACAAAACAAAATACACCATTCCCTCTCTACTTTCCACAGAGAGAGAGAGAGAGAGAGAGAGGGAGAGGGAGAGAGAGAGAGAGAGAGAGAGAGAGAGAGAGATTTCCCTTACTTGAAATAAGTCGAAACTCCCACATTAGCCATCTGAAGTGATATTATGAAGAGTGGAATTTGCAGATGGTGTCGAAGATTTTGACATATTAAAAAAAAAAAAAAATCCAACAATTTAATATCACACAAGTTTCCACAGACCTGATGAAACCAGCACAGTTTTAAATAGTATGCAGCACTCACTGAACAGTGAAGCTTGATCTATACACATACATTTATGTGAGTATCTGTATATATATATATATGTGTGTGTGTGTGTGTGTGTGTGTGTGTGTGTGTGTGTGTGTATATATATATCTCGTTCAGTGGAAAAGACAGATTGAGTTTTTATGTCTGTGCTCAATGATTTCTGTCCACTTTAATAAAAACATGAGAGATCTGTTCATAGTGGTCTCCTGTATTTATACTCCACATCCGAGACTCTTTCCTACCTGCGTGGAAGTGGTGGCTGATGATTTTGCATTGTATTGCTGTGATGTAATGTGTATTCTAAGTAATGACATCGCCCATCTGTCCCTACCCTTTGAGGTCACACACCTCACAGTTAGTCGACAGTAAGCAAACCCAATCCTGGCTGCAGGGAGACACCAAGGTTTAAATTTCCCTACACAGCAACACAAGAAGGAGAGAGAGAAAGAGAATACCTTCACCGGTGTTTTCCCGGTCATAAGCAAAGTCGTACAATAGCATGACGTATGAGTGTAAACTCGTGCGTCAGTTCGGCGTCTTCATAACCGATTTTATTGACTTCGTAGGTGAGTACCTGTATGCGGTGTTTGTGTGTAAACCCCTCTAAAAGAGATTCTCAGCCTCCTGCTGTCTTCCCCTCAGCCTTGCAGCATGAGTGTTGATTGACACACCTTGCATTCCTAATGGAGTACTGCCGAAGCGAGATGGCACTACTCCGTACTTGCCAGGGGGATCCGCCGCAGGCTAGCGCTCACAACTTCACAAGCGGAGCTCAAAGATGCACTAGAAGAGAGAAATAAATACATCAGGAAAGCCGTTCCGCATAAACATCTACGCATGCTGTCACTCTCGCAAGCGGTATCCTGTTTATTAGCGCCACAGACATACCAAACTGCATCACCCTCTAATAGCGAGCTACTCTGATTGAGACTTAAGGCACCATATGGTTATAACCGTTGGTTTTACTAATAGAGAGAAAACTGAAGCTTAATATATTCCACAGTGCGGAGGATTCTCACAGCTTATAGTGATAGAATGAGAGCGCGGAGCAGGTATAAACTTAAACATTTCTCAGTGCCGTCACTGTTGTGTACTGCAGTGTTCAGGGCATTATGGGTTAGTGTATTTTTCTATACCTCTTGAATGGGCTATTTGCAAAATGGTTTCGTTAAAGAAAGAAAGAAAGAAAGAAAGAAAGAAAGAAAGAAAGAAAGAAAGAAAGAAAGAAAGAAAGAAAGAAAATTGTTTACTTCTCTGAGTTTCAGAACATATTCCTGTTTACAGAGGTGTGGTCCTCTCTGTCCTGGAAGGGGTTAACTTTAATTGCAGTGGAGGAAAGTATATTAGAGGGAAAAGGAATTAGAGTGGCCAAGATCTCTGGACACCTCAGGACAATCAGGCGCTAACTACACATCACAGTGACAGAGCTGCAGCTCCTCTTTACCTCTCTGTATTGATCCGTAGGCCTGTTCTTAATGGTCCTGTTAAACACAGTCACCAAGCACTTTAGCACGCCCAGGCCCACTTAGCAATAAAACTCTCTGGACCCTCTTTTTTTTCCTTTTTTTTAAACAGCAGCAGGTACAAGCAGGCAGATAACTCACCTGCACACATACACACACACACACACACACACACGCGCGGAAACAAGGTCATTGTGATGAAGAGATCATGACAGGCTCTCAAACCAAATCTTAACACTCTGCTCTAGGTTTCGTTCTGTTCCCCCTCAGACAGAGCCAAACGCAAATGTAAACACAATCAAGGGGTATATTTTTGTTGTTTGTTTGTTTGTTTTTTGAGAGTGTAAAATAAAATCCCGAAGGGTAAGATGGTATATTTTCATGAGATCAATAACGTATGGTGACGCTCATATTTTGTATTGTATTTTAAAGATTCAATGGAATAACTTCTTTCACTTTTCACTAAGAGTTTGGTGCCCTCAGATTTTACCAGTGATCAGTCTGATTTGAGGCTACCAATGTTTTGCTAATAACCATTTAAAATGTACAGACTGTTGTTAAACACATTCAAGCATAGAGTGATCCCAGGCATACAGGTTTCATCAAACGTGACATTCAGAGTGTGTGTGTGTGTGTGTGTGTGTGTGTGAGTGTGTATGTGTGTGAATTTTTTTTTTATTCTTATGCTTCTCGTGTTGTGTTTGTGATGCATTCTCCTATTGCCATGTAGAAGACAAACCATCCCCACATGAGATTGTGAAATTTGTCTTGGAGGCTTAAAGAAAGAAATGTTTTTGGTTTTTTTTTCCCTTCCAAAGACTTTTTAGAAAAATCAAACCCTCCTTAGTAGTTCTGACGCAGGCCGAGTGACAGTGTATCGATCACCGTGGCGACGGCTGCGCTCACAGTGGGAGAGGCAGGGGACCGACAGAGGCACTTTGTCATCTGAGAGGTTTCACTTTGTCACGACAGGGCTCCGCAAACGTCTCTACTGCTCATTAACAAACCCCTCCTGAATATTGATGAAAGACACACGGTCATTACTTTGGGTGATTCCACACTACACCAGTTAGCCATGCTACTGCACTACTGTCAGAACATGCTGAACAGAGAGAGAGAGAGAGAGAGAGAGAGAGAGAGGGAGAGAGGGAGGGGGGGGGGGGTGAAGCTAAGAAGAGCTAAGCTGTGTGGTATCTCTCTGGGCTTTTTCATTGTTAGCAAGATCTGAGGAACCAGAGCAAAGCTTGGCTTAAAAAGACAAGAGTGACCATACTGTATCAAGCTGAAATGGAGCAAGTGGTCTTTCCACCACAGACAAAACAACATAATATCACTGCAAGTGAAAGCTTTTTTTTTTCTTTTTTTTTTTCAAAGATCTTTTTCTCCACTCAAATGACAAGAAACCAGTTAAAATCCCCCCATCTGGCACTTCTACATTTTCATATCCATTGACAATTGTACTTCTCTGTGCTTTACTTAAAAAAAAAAAAAAAAACAGGGACCATGAGACAGAAGAGAGTGAGAGAGAGCGAGAGAGAGCGAGAGAGAGAGAGAGAGAGACAGAGAGAAAGATTGCAGATTGCAAAAAAGAGATGGAATAAAAGACAAACAATTGTGTTTGCAGTGCATTTAGAACAAGGCTCTTCAGGGACCCTGAGTCTTTAGTAAAAAGCACTTGGGTTTTATTAGTTGAATGATATAAAACATGACAAAACAGCTACTCCGAGAGGCTTGGATTTTTTCCTGCTCCCACAGGGATTTCTATGTAGGGCACAAGCTCTTCTCTCTCTCTCTCTCTCTCTCTCTCTCTCTCTCTCTCTCTCTCTCCCTCTCTCTGGTTTTGGAGAGCACAGAGCTGGCAGACTGAATAGAGGGTAGGGGGCACTACAGCTTAGACAAGAAACATGGCATGAGAGAAAGGCTGAGCTACTCCTGGTACAATACACTCTCCCAGTTGATTATTCAGCCGAATTCTGAACTGGCACACATTCTTGATGACTTGATCATGTGTGTGTTTAACTGAAACTTCTGGAAATCACTTACCGAAACAACAGTTACTCTGGCACTGATCAATTAGCTATGCAAATAAAATGTTTAAATGATTCAAATTTGCATAGTCCATTTGCAGCTCACAGCACAAGTGACCTCAATAATATATATATATATATATATATATATATATATATATATATATATATATATATTTTTTTTTTTTTAAGCTTGGACTCTTTCTTTTCTTTTCTTTTCTTTTCTTTTCTTTTCTTTTCTTTTCTTTTCTTTTCTTTTCTTTTCTCTTTCTTGTTTCTTTTTTTGGTTTTGTGTTTGTTATACTTATGGCTCTATTTTGAGGTTAACATGTACAATGAATATGTTTTGTGTTCAGTTAGAGGTTTTAAAACTATCCTATACCACATTCAAACATTACAATGACGTTGTAGCATATATCTGTGAAACACTATAACCTGGGCTGTCTGGCATAAAGTGTTCAGGAGGCAGTGGGGTCGGGACGGAGAGAGAGAGAGAGAGAGAGAGAGAGGGTGACCTGCAAGAGCACCATCCTGTAGTATACCCAAAGATCGTGGAGAGGAGGGTGAAGTCCTCGCTCAAAATTCCCTCCTTCTCTTTTTGTTCCAAATCAAACATATGATGTTTAACCCAGGTGAAGGCCTTTAATGCCTGTTTTTGCTCCTTTATGAAATTTAACGACAAAAGCAAATGCCAGAAATTGCAAGTAACAGACAAGGCTTCAGTCAAAAGGCTGGAAAAATGTGAAAATAAACGACTAGCCACCTCCAAAAGATAGAAAGAACCAGGAGTGAAATGAACACTGCAATGAAAATTTTGTATTACTGCTTGATACAACGTGAATTAGGTTTCAGATTTTCAATAGGGAGCTCTACTAAAATAATTATAATTTACAACAAACCATTAAATATCTTATCTCACATCCAGAATTCCAGTGTAGACTTCCTCCTCTTGACAGAACATGATTTTATTTGCATCTGCAACAGATTATTGATAGTGACAAATAAAGGTAACAATTACATTCCAGTCCAAGGTACAATAAACACAGCAGTCTCAGAGATACAGCACTGACAAGAGATATTTCGAAACAAACACAGAAAATACTAGTATCGTGAGGTATTTTATGTATTGAGTTATTTTTATGCATTGGAAATCCCTAACTCTGCTAACTCTGCCAACTGTGAAAAAAAAGAGAGAAATATGTCTAGACAAGCTCAGTTTTCACATTTCCATCATAAACAAGCTGAGGTCACAGAGAATTGTCTGGGTTGTTCTGTGCCAGGGTTATATGACAATTAAACAGGGTGAAGTGAGAATGTGAGCTATTGTTCTCTGCTCTATGACAAAATCAATAGGGCCAAATCTGGATAATGATGTTGTCAGTAAATGATCTTGCGGTCTCCAGGGCAGACCAAGCCAACACCATTAGTTGGAATGAGATGATATTAGCTACAACTTGTGTGTGTGGTCAACTGAATCATGTTTGGGAATGTTTTTGTCTGTGTATGTGTATGTGTGTGTGTGTGTGTGTGTGTGTGTGTGTGTGTGTGTGTAGTTTTGTGTGTGAGTGTGTATGTGCGTGTGTGTGCATGTGCGTGTGCGTATGTTTGTATGTCAGTTAATATGCACTTGTTCATATAAATATTGCAACACATTGTTACTACAGGGATGCCATAACCTCAGTGGTACAAAACATAGAAACAAAAGGAAAACAAACAAACAGGTGTGCTGCAATCACGATCCAATCGTTTCTCATTTGCCCAACAATGCCATGCAGGTGTTGCATATATGTGTGTGTGTGTGTGTGGGGGTGTGTGTGTGTGGGTGTGTGTGTAGACAAGCTGGGGTGCCCCCTGTCATCGGCGAACACTTACTTCTCTCTACTCAGTGGGCTGGATTCTCATCAGTGATCTATTGGTTGGTGCTGACAGTAGATTTTTCTGGCAGCAATAAAGGTAGCCTGATTCAGAGAATAATTACCGTATGCAAATGACTGTGATTTCTGGGCTGGCCTTTTATGGATGGCTCCACACTGCCATTCATCAGAGCTCACAGAGAGATGGGCTCACTCAGGGAGGAGCTGTATTTAAAGAAACAGAGAGAGAGAGAGAGAGAGAGCAGTCACCTCAGCCCAAGATTTGTAAAGACGTTTTACCCGTGCCCCCATTCCAAAAACAGATCTCACCTGTCCCCCTGCCGATTTATCATCTCCGACAACCCCGTCACAGAATTTGTCACAAATTTGGTTGAATATTGTGTTTGTCTAAATCGAGACGCTAAACACATTTAAAACCTACTGCAGTTTTAATTTTAGATTTGTATTAGATTTCTCCAATATAGATCTCCATTATGGTGTTTTCATAACCAGTAAACGCAAAGGCAGTTTGTGAGAGAGTCTTGTACAGATATGAAACGTAAAGGAAATGGAAAAAGGGGGAAATTGAGTATGGAGAACAGACTTAACTTCCGCAGTCCGGCTGATATTACCTTCACATACTCTGGCGTAATATGATTATTTACTGTTTAATATTTATCTGTTTATGCTTGGGAATTCCAAACTCAGACCTGTTTTTCTTTTTTTTTTATTCTGCCCAGATTTGAGGAGATAGCTATGGAATGGTACTGTCCAAATTATCACAGGACCACCCCTTGTTCTGCCAGGTTTTAGTTTGTTCCGGTCAGACAGGAATGCAAAACAACCGACACGGCGGCTGTCTCTGTCATCATCACATGCCTCGTAATTAAAATCATCCAGATTTATGAACTGACTCCGGCTAATCCCAACCCAACATTCTTCTTCTTTTATAACACACTTCTATTACGAAAGAAACGGCGTTTAAAAAAACAACAACTTTAATTATGAGATGAAGCAGAAACATTAAAGAGATAACTCCTTTGTCCTCGCTAAAAAGCCATTTGCATGCACACACAAACACACACACAGGTGCCTGAGCACAAAAAAACAAAATTTATGGACCAATCATATCTGGGTAAAGATACTCTGAGGAGGATTCGAGAGAGAATGAGAACTGTCAATACAGGCAGAGAAAGAGGCTGAAACTAGACAGACTTGCAGCTTTCATGTCACTATGGAGTTTGGCTCTCACTGAAGGGGGGAGGCAGTCTGGTTATTAAAAGTCAAAACTGAGCTTGCGTGACAGATGCCAATATCAGCCACCCTGACAGATGTGTCACACTCTGAATGCCATTTCCTTGTCATCTGTCCCCAGACAGAACAGCTTCAGACTCGATTGCACTAACTCTCCATTTCTCTCTCTCTCTCTCTCTCTCTCTCTCTCTCTCTCTCTTTCTCTCTCTCTCTGTCTCACTCGCACTTGCTCTCTCTCTCTGTTTCTTTCTTTCTCTGTCTGTCTTTGACTCTGTGCCTTTGAGACATACTCCAGCTTAGATGAGAGAGATCCCTCACGAAGTGCCTTATTAAGAAGGTCCTCCGATGCTTTTGCAGCCAAGCTCCAGCAGAGCTAGTCAAGCATGCAAAACCAATATAGAGGGAGTATACACAAACAGCCACAGTTCAAAAGGCCTTCTGCAGCAGTATTACACGCAGCACACAGACAGACGCACTGTCACAAGAACAATAGGATTGACAAGCCTGCACCAAACAACAGTCAACTTTAACTGTGTGTGGGTGTGTTTCTGTGAGTCTTTGTGCGCACAAGCGAGTGCGTGTGCATGGGGGTATGTGTTTGAGTGTGTGTGTGTGTGTGTGTGTGTGTGTGTGTGTGTGTGTGTGTGTGTGAGAGAGAGAGAGAGAGAGAGAGAGAAAGAGAGAGATACTCCATTGGCTTTTTTTCCAGTTCTAATGTACAATCAAAACTACACCGCATGTCATTCTGCTCTGAAATTTCCTCTATGCATGATTAACTGAACCTAAGACTAGAGACTGGTCTATTTTTCTATGATATCATGATCACTGTTCATATTTGAGCAGTACGTAAGTTAGATCCAGCTCAGCTGTAAAGTACATTAACCAAACATACGTGCAGTTGTTGTTTAATCACCCCCAGAGTGTGGAGGAAAAGTTTGCTACTTCTGTTTGAGTGTAAAAAGGATCTGTCATTTTTGACAGCTTGATGCACAAAGCCTGGTCTCATCTCTCCAGACAGCCTTGCTTTCCCCACGTCTACCTCAAGTGCCGTAGATGGGAAGCTTAAAGAAAGGAGATGACTTACAAGACAGTTTGGAAAGGAGCATCAATATTTAATCAAACCTGCATTTACACACACAAACAAACAAAAAAAAAAAAAAAAAAGAAAGAGAGAAAAAGATGCGTCTGAAACGAACGCTCCTGCGGCACATCTCTCTCTCTCTCTCTCTCTCTTTCTCTCTCTCTCTCTCTCTCTCTCTCTCTCTCTCTCTCTCTCTCTCTCTTTCTCTCTTTCTCTCTTTCTCTCTCTCTCTCTCTCGTTCTCTGCCTTTTCTGAATGTGTGTTCACAGACAGATATTGGATTCTGAATAAAGACTGATAACAGTTCATTCTCTGTTGGATGAGATTTCGCCAAAGATTATGGGAGATTTGTTAAAAGTTGATTCAACGAACGGAAGAATACAGAATGATTCAGCAGTGTGAATCATCTAGAGAAAGTTATTGAGCTGTGGGAGATAATAGCATCCCACTAGAGAATCAATATTTTTGAATTGTCTCTGGTGATATCTGATACAGCAATGTATTTGGCAACTCAAGAAACAAACAAAAAAAAATGTAGTTTGCAAGTTTTAAAATGAACTTGGATCTGTGTTTGTAAGGAGTTGGAGACTTCTTCATATGGAGGTAACCCAACCCGCATTAACCAAGAAGTGCAGTGCACTTACACAAACCTGCTCTACGTAGATTTTAAAGTAAATCAAATTTGCTCAGTGGGACGTTGAGGTTGTACATCAGCAGTAGTCTGATAAACACGCCGCGTATGTCAATATGTCTTAGATTTAAATCACAGCTTGTCCACAAAAAAAAGGCAAGACCAATTACAAGTATCACATCTGGAGGTTAAACAAACCAAGGTTACTTCAATACTGCTGGGTATAAAAAAAAAAAACCCCAGCATAGATGCATTTCCAGAAAAGACATCCTATTAGACCTCCAACATCTAGACATGCTGCTTGCAGTTGATAAATATTTCTTGTCAACCAAGGAGAGTAGCAAACTTTTAATGATAATCAGGGAAACCTACTTTCCCTGGCAAGAAAACCAAGCGAATCGTTCATGGCATCAGCTAACGACAAACTCTGGAGTGTTCGTGTCACGCTGCCAAGTACCACAGTTCCCTGAGGTTAGAGCAAAAAGCTCTCTTTGAATGTGTGTTTGTTTGGATTTGAATTTGCCTCAGTGTTTATCAAAAAGATTTGGGAGGCAAAAGGAGAGAAGAGGGGGAGATTCTCAAGTCTTAATGTTGAGATATCCCCCACAGCCTCTTTTACTTCAGAAACACAGCAGTGAAAAATTAGAGGTACACATAAACGCTCTGGTTTTTTTGTGTGCGTTTTGACGCACACCTCCGAGCGTACTGTATCGCTTTGGTCTCAGGCTTTGAAGCCGGAAAATTTGCTTTTGAAGAGGAAAATACAGTTTGTTTGCTTTACATTTTTTTCTTTTTTCTAGCCTCATCTCACCACCCCCCCCCCCCCCCCCCCCCCCCATTACGAGCACAGACGCACACGTGCGCTTACACACAAGCGAACACACATGCGTGCACGCACACACACACGGGTGCGCGCGCACACACACACACCCACACCCACACACACAGACACAGACACACCCATCCACAGGTCTGCATACATGCAGACATGCACCCACCCACAGACACGCAAGCACACACACACACACATGCACACACACGCACACACAACCACACACACACACACACACACACACACACACAGAAATCGCTCATCCCACCTGAGTTGGCTCAGATCAGAGGGAGTGTTGCTGAGACTGCATATGCTAATACTCACATTGTCAAGCGTCTCAGTGAACATACATCACCCCCATCAGGCCTTCATGAGAGGGAGGGGTGTGCTCGCCTGCACTCAGCACTGACAGCACTTGTCTGGGAATCGCCCAACTTCCCAAAGCAGCAGGATTGAGAGGCGGCAGAGAATGACTTTGACAGAGATGATAACGAGGAGCCAACGAGCATGGCAGTCTAACGACGCAGTTTAATGAAACTTTCTTTTCTTTTTTTTTTTTTCTTTTTTTATTTAAATGTGTCTGTCAGCACTTAAGTGATCTGATTTTGAAAAAGTTGTTTGCAAACCAAGAACCTTACTGTAAATTTAGGAAATAGCTTTGATTGTTTACTTCTCTTTTAAGTGATTTTGTCATAAACAAGCACTGGTATCACGTGCAGGAATGAATGAATGAATGGCACAGATTTGATTAAAGATGTAAGATGTTGATTTTAAGAATGAAGATGAGCAGTAAAATGAAAGGAGATGTAAAATCCAAAGGGGTCTGTGCGGAGCAGCTGTGTTTGGGCATGGCAGAGAACTCTCTGTGCTCATCTGAAGAGCATGTTAAAAAAAAAAATCAGGCCACAAGTGTTGGGTAAACATTCTCTCTCTCTCTCTCTCTCTCTCTCTCTCTCTCTCTCTCTCTCTCTCCTCTCTCTCTCACTCTCTCCTGTTTCATTCACATACTAATTCTCTAACATACTCTCTCTCACTCACAAACAACATCTCACACACAGACAATGCAGTAGGTTCATTACGCTCTTGATTAGATCCCTGCCTTCACAACTCTCCTCATTGCCTGGCCACAGGCGTAACTATTTGGTCTCTTCTATTCTTCTACCGCTGATCTCCTTCACTGTTCAAACCCCCACCTCACCCCACTTACAGTCACTTTGATGGGGTGCCAGCCAGCTTCCAGAATCTTCTGACTCATCTATCCCCACTGTAATGCCACCCAACCCTTAATCCTCATCTCTCTCTCTCTTTCTCTCTCTCTCTCTCTCTCTCTCTCCCTCTTTCTCTCACTGATTTCATTTCCCTTTTATCTATTTTTTTCTCTCTTTCTTTTTCATTCTTCCCTTTCTTTGTGGGGCTGCATGCTGGCCTTCAATAAGGACAGTGTGTGTTGGCGAGCAGCTGCAAAAGGCCTCACCAAGGCGAGCTGACAAGATGTGACAGCTCTGTATATCTCGCACTGGCACTGACAGCTGACAGATGGATACCACTCACACACACACACACACACTGGAGAAGAAAAAAAAAAAAAAAAGAAAAGAGAGAGTGAGAGGGAAAAAAGCCCTCAGGATGATTCGCTAGCATTACTCTCTGTTCATAGGGCCAACGTTTGATTGAGCGCTGCAGAGAATAATAAACCCTCCACTAGCCAATACAGTGCCAGGGTTTCTCTCTTTCTCTCTCTCTCTCTCTCTCTCTCTCTCTCTTTCTCTCTCTCTCTCACACACACTCTCTCTCTCTCTCTTTCTCTCTCACTCTCTATGTCCTCTGTCTCTCTGTTTTGCACTCCCTCTTAATTCTCTCAGTTCCTCTCTCCCTTTTGCTTTGTGACTCTCTCTCTCTCTCTCTCTCTCTCTCTCTCTCTCTCTCTCTCTCTCAGTAGCTACATAGGAGATAACGAACTAGCACAATGATTACAATTTCATTTTCACACTCTGTGTATGATATATTTTGTTTTGTGTGTGTATGTGTGTGTGTGTGTGTGTGTGTGTGTGTATGTGTGTGTGTGTTTATGTGCATGTGGCATTTGGCATGTTTCTTTGCACACATACAGTACCCCCCTCCCTCAACCCACTCCAGCCGCCCACCCCCAGCTCTGCCAAAACTGAATCTCTCTCATTTAAATAAGGGAACCTTTCTATGGTTGCTCGGAGCCATCAAGCAAGAGACACTTTGCCATCACACGCTGCCATCACTGAGCTGTCACGTCCTGTATGTCAGCTGTTACATAGCAACCGCGGGAAATGGGGGAGAGACTAATTTGAGCCATCCAACATCCATCTGCTTATGATTTCAGGAACAAAAAGCATTATTTCCAGTTCAATCAATAGGCATGCTCACTACTCTATTAAGAGATGCAGGGGAAGATAGCCTGGTGAATGGTTGCTTCATTTAGGAGTTTTTATGTTGTAGTGAGGGTTGAGTGTTTGACGCAGAGAGGGAGAGAGAGAGAGTGAGAGGGAAAGAGTCCATGATTAACAGAGAAAACAGAAAAATAGAGGAATAGTGAGAAAAGAGGTGGAAAAACTGTTGAATGAGAGAAGAGGGATGATGAAGAAAAATAAGGTATGTAGAATTGGTGGAAAGAAGCAATGAGAATTTTTGAAAAGGCATGTTAGGTGGTCTGAGGCTCGACCGAGATGAAAAGAGAATGTGCAGTACGAAGAGTTAAAAAAAAAAAAGAGAAAAAAAAAAAAAGCGAGGAGAGACTGATTAAAAAAGGTAAGCCAGTGTGCTTAGGGAGGATGAACAGACAACAGGGGAGCATTGTGGGAGATGCGGACCAAAATTAGAAAGGGAAAAGAAAAAAAAGAAAAAAAAAACAATAAAAGAAATGTAATGATAGGAGGCGACGGAGGAGGAAGAGAATGGGAAGAGAAGAGGAAAGAGTTTTCAAAGCGCTCCACTTTTTCTCCTTCAGGAGGCCTAATGTGTGGATGAATGCCAGAGAATTTCCCCCATGGGCCAGGCAGTCTGTTGAGCTGCTCCACATTCGAGCAGAGAGCACAGAACTGAATTACGACACGCTGGAGACTGGGCTGTGTCTGCTCTCATCTGCATACCGCATTTCAAGAGCATCCGAACCAATCGCGCTTTCATCGCCATCAAAACCTCAGTCAAGCCAGAGCGAAAAACATTCAACTCCTGGCATTTCTGCTCTGTGTTTGTATGCCAAAAAAAAAAATCCACAGACATGTTTGTTGTTGCTGTTGTTGTTGCTGTTGTTGTCTGCATAATTTGAGTGTAATTTCAGTAAGATGTATCATTTTTGTGTTTGAAGCAGCCTTGGTTTTTGTACATATGTGGATGTAGGGGCATCTCATCCACCAAAGCTTTCTGGCAGATGTCAGATGACATCCCAGGCCTAACCCCAACCTCCAAAAAAGAAAAAAAAAACACAGCCTAATACAGTGCAAAACCCTGCACTGTGTGATTGTACCGAATACATATAAAAGGTGCATGCATCCCAAAATCAATCAAGCCACCTGAACTGGAGAAGAAAGATCAAGAAGAAAAAAAGAAGAAAAACTCCCAGGTGTAAAAATGAAGGAGCATTTGTCACATCAGTAGTGTTAGCTGAAAATAAACATTTGCAAAATGAAAATTAGATTATGCTTAATGAAATATTTTCAGTTTACTACAATATTTTGCCATTCAAATCCAAAATGTCGTCATTATATTACAAAGTAGAAATAACTCAAGAAAAATGCCTGATTGTGGTTTTCAGTTGCAGGTGTGAAGTAAGCACACACACTTTGTTGCTAAGTGATCGGTGTTGTGACAGATAGGGTCCTTGTGAGGTGACAGCGATGTCTGATATTTGATAGCTGCAGTCACTCCAGTCACCTTCAGGGCTAGAAACCATTTTAGATTCTAATCGCCTGGCATCGCGTTAATATGGTTTCGCATCTGGATAGCCTAACACAAGCATTCACAGGGACCTCGGAGAACGAAGCCTCTGCTGAGGCAATTAATGATTGACACGTGACAACGACCCCTTTACAACCCCTGCCGATATCCATCGTTTTGTCGTTTTGCACTATCGTTGTTTTTTCCCCCCCCGAAGTTCAATGTCATCACCAATGAGAGACTGAGGGACTCGCCAGGCTTGTAACTCAGTAATGTGGTATCTGATAATATACACCTCTCTCTCTCTCTCTCCCTCTCTCTCTCTCTCTCTCTCTCCTTACCAATCACACTAAACTCCTCTGACACTCTGATAATACTCTGCGCAGACAGCTTGAGGCATCGTATTAATACACCCAGACGTTAGACTGAGACTTTGTTTGTTCCTTAGAGATTGTCTCACTGTTAAGTACATCTTCTCAGCAATATATACTTTTTTTTTTTTTTTGCAGTTTTCTTTTTTTTTTTTTCTTTTCCTCTAATGCATTCACTTCAGTGACTGGTTGTAATTAACAGGGAATGTGACAAATTTGTACAGTCAAAGGACTGATTATACTGGGTTCTGTGTGTGTGGGTTTTCTTTATCATTATGTTCAAATACATAAAGAATTCTCCATGATCTCAATAATTATCCAATTATATTGACACATGGATAATGACGCCCACTTGACATTTTAGATGGTGTCTTCGTTACAACATTACATACTTTATCACTGAGCAGTTGTTTGTGTGAGAGAGAGAGAGTGAGAGAGAGAGATTTATCACACACTGTTGCCTTTAAAGGAAAAAAAAACAATAGATTTGCTCTCTGGGGTGAGGAGTCACTGTCTTTATTGATTTTCCCTTTGCCAGAAACAGTCTGACTGGTTGGTCTAGTAGTGTGAAGCACATTTTGACAACAACTTTGGAAACATAGTGAACAATAAATGCTAATTCCAAGACCAAAAACCTTCGCTGCACCACAAAGACCTGGGACGCGAGCTCGAGCATGAGCCAGTGGCTGTGTTTTCTTTTTTTTTTTATGAGTGAAACGTGATTGGTCAGGATGGTTATAATATGAGTAATGAGAAGGGAGGGTTCACCATCCGCACACAACAGAGAGATTTTCAGTGTGGTGATGGTGGTGGTGGTTTCAGATTCCATCATCTAATCACGGCTGCAGATTCTGTGTGTGTGTGTGTGTGTGTGTGTGTTTTTTTTCATCAAAGCTGTACCCTTAGGCTGCATGGAACAGCGCAAAGCCCCAAAATGTTTTCTTTTTATCACCGCTCCATTTCCTGCCACCTGAAATGCTTTCTTTCATGTGTGATGGCAAATGCGCAAAAGTGGAGAGTCACCCCAGGAGACGACCCATTGTTACGATGGCCGGTCGACGTATTGGCAGCCGACGTGGCATGGGCGCACACCTGTCAGTCAAAGCGAGCAGAGTGCAGATGGGCCGCACTAATGCGAGACTCCAGCCGCACGGAAGCTGTGCATGTGTGAGTGCGTGTGCATCCAAACGTGCACGGAATCTTTTTGGTGAGGCACTTTGAAACAGGGCGAGAACAATTTTAGGCACAAACCAAATTAAGCCAACACGTACCACACACACACACAAACACACACACATACAGACAAACATACATATGTACATACACACACACACACACACACGCACGCACACTCACAGACACAGATACACGCACGCACGCACTCACAGCTGCAAGAGGGATTTTGTCGACTAGACCAAAAGAGTTTTTATGTCCTTCTGTCTATTCATCATCCATCTCTCATTCATCCTTTCATCTTCTCATTGCCACATAAATACAAGTTTCTATGACTGTATGGTACTCTCTGGTCTTGATGTCTGTCTTGATTTGTAAAAAGCCACGATGACAGAGCAAAGAAATGGACAGGGGAGAAGTATAAAGAGAATTACACAGTCTCCGCTCTAATAAACTCACCAGTTATATTACAAACTGGGGAGTGATCTGAAATGCAAACTTGTCCCCTGGCATGCCATTAGAAATGATCAGAGGACAATGTTGCCTTACTTACGGAGGGCAATGATGTTCCCACAAAAAAGACAATAGAAGGCTGCAATGGAGAGATGACAAAAACAATGTTTCTAGCTGTTGTACAGTCAGTGAGTGAAATGCGGTGTATTATTTGCATTTGGACTCGCACAAGTGTCACTTTGTGACATGATAAAATGTAAAAACGGACACCGAAGCGTTGGACACAAATGTCAATTCTCCGCAAAGTCTGTTGGCCGGAACTCCAGCTAAGAACTGTGATATGCTGTTTGTCACGATTAAAGGTGAATCGTTGAAGGAGCTTAACACACCTAGGGGCATCCTGAGATGTCTGAGTGGAAAACAATGGAGTGAGGAGAATGCTCCACTCATTATTCAGTGGCATATGTGCTGTCACTCATCGAATGTTCTCTCCACACTCAGCTGTTGCTCATTACTTCTCCTCTGTTTCCTGGCCTTCTTTACTTGACCTTTAAAACGCATGTAGAGGAAGCTCTTTACTGCAGGGGAAACCCAGACATCTGCATGCCTCATCGCGAAACGAGAGAGAGAGAGAGAGAGAGAGAGAGAGAGACAGAGAAAGAGAGGAGAGAGAGGGAGAGAGAGAGAGAGAGAGAGAGAGAGAAAGTGAGAGAGAGAGAGAGAGAGAGAAAGAGAGAGAGAGAGAGAGAAAGAGAAAGTGAGAGAGATAGAGACAGAGAGAGAGAAAGAGAGAGAGAACTCTCCATTCACAAGCAGGTAAAATTCTGTAACCATGTGAACTCTCCATTCTCCACAGACTATAGACACTAGACACCTGCTGTGCAGTCACTATACCCCAGTGACTCCAGGCTCCCTTACTGCATTACTTGACAAACTGCTAGTTCAGCAAAAGGGTTCATGTCAGTGTGACTGGGGCTAATGTTAAAGGAACTGTTTAGTGTCAGGGTGGGCACATCAAAACTGCCATTAAAAGGATTCCATTTGATGTTCTGCTGTTGGTGACCGGGACTGTCCTTATGCAACATCAAAACCTCAAAACCATAAATATATAAATAAATAAATAAATAAGAAAGAAAGAAAGAAAGAAAAGACAATCTCTCTCAAAAGCATGGGCATCTTTAATAAAACTGTTGAAACACTCTTCTGGTTTAAATAAGTCTCGTCTCAGGACATCTTTGATACCTCTGCTGTTTGTTATTATTCTCTTCATGGATCGGTATAGCTTTGCGGCACAGATTTTGCTAAATTCAATTTTTTTTTTCCATATCTGGAACTCACAAGCACTTTCTTTACTCCTCCGTGCCGGTTATATTCGGTTGCTTTGCACTTGCGGTGATATGTGTAGGATTGCTCGCGTTGGGGAGGTGGGTGGGGGGAGGCGGGGGGGGTGGGGGGGGCTTTTTTCGCATTCTGAGAGAGCTATCTCTGTCTGCGCTGGCTGTGCTGAGAGTGACAGAGGCATCCCAGACTCCTGTAGCTCAGTATCATCAGATGTATCAGGACAGCTCTGGGAGTGCCGCATGAATTTTTCACCCCGTATAAACGAGGCAGCTTTCATCCCCTGAGCACTGACTGGGGCGCCTGCACAGGAACAGTGCACTTTACGCTCAACAGTTAAACACTCACTGCGTTACACTGCAGAAAGGCAACGCTTCACCCACACAAAAGGGATCTCAATATAGCACTTCACTCAAAGCAGGTAGATAGTAGCTTATAAACCCCTTAAGTGATTCTATATAATATGTCATAAGCTTATCAAATGAAGGGTAAAGATTTTCTGCCAATTTTTTTTTTGTATCATTATCAAAACAAATAATCTCCTCTTTAGAACATTTTGTTTCTTCATTCTTTTGTGTGTGTGTGTGTGTGTGTGTGTGTGTGTGTTTTCATTTGATAGATGGGTGCAGATTATATAGTGCTTTTCATATTTCATCTTTCAATATTTCATGATTCACTGTTTACGTAGAGAAAGACACCACTAAGAAAAAAAAAAAAAGAGCTGGTTTC